>NC_136489.1:169587057-169589557 GCF_053919585.1 Euprymna scolopes | reverse complement strand
ATAAATATTTATATATATATATTTATATATACACTAGCATGGGTGCCCGGCGTTGCCCGGGTGTTTGGAGGTGTATGCTGAGCAAAAAAAAGGGGGTAATTTTTTAAACTTTGACCCCTATTATGACCCCTGAAAATTTATTGTTTTGGGCTCAAATCAAGTTATTAAGTTAGATTCATGTCCACGGAAGCTATATCTAAAATTTAAAGTGTGTAGACCCAAAATTGTCGGAGAAGTTTGGTAGAGTTCTCAAAGCTCAAATCGTTGAACTTTGACCCCTTAATCGCCAAATTTCTGGCTAAAAACCGATCACATAGATTTTTCCAAATCTCAGTACCCTGTATATCAAATTTCGAGTCTGTAGACTAAAAATTGACAGAGTTATTTCGTAGGGAAATGTACACAGACACACACACACACACACACACACACTTTAACTTTTATAGATATATAGATTTAAAATTTGAGTCTGACAGAATGACAAAATTATATTGCAAACCGATATATTAAACAAACGAACTTCAAAGAGACAAATGAACACATAAGTAAAAACAATTTGTATTAGAAAACATTTATTATTCCACGTCTTTTTTTTACAGACCTGACGACTGAGGTTCGCTCTTAATAAAAATTGTTTTTTATAGTCTTAATTTTGACTTCCTTTTTCATAAAAAACTAAAAAAAAAATCAAGAAAGAAAAGAAATTTAATTTTATTTTTTCATTAATTTCTTTCTGTGCAAAGCAATTCTTTCAAACTTACTCTGTTTCCAAAATGTTTTTATTTTATTCCCCTCCCCCTTCATTCATTTTCCTCCGCATCCTGGCAAGATTACTGTACACATAGATTCGAAAAAATAGTCAAAAACAAATATATAAATAAATGTTATCAAAGGCAAGATAAGTTACTTTTCTACCAAACTGGATATCTTTTTTGTGTTTTTATTCAATGTAATATATTTATTCAGCTCGAAAAACATACAGTGTTTACCGATGTGTTGGAAAATTCAAGATGGCGTCTCACACCCTCTTTAACACCGTAAGTTTGGGAAAAGGTGTTATAAATAAAAAACTATACAAAATACTATTAAAAACCCGCCGAATATATGTCAACCTATGTCACGGTAACATATATTGAGCGAGTTTTTAACAGTATTTAAACAGGGCACATCGTAAAAACTGACCCATTAATTTTCCTGAAGTAAAAACTATATAGTTTTTAAACTTTTAAAACTGTACATTATAAAAAGAAAACTGTTCGAGTGATTTTTTTTTTTTTTTTACATGGGTGTCACCACTTATCAAGGCCCAGAGGCCACTCAAGGATAAGGGTTAATAGGTATACATTAGTCATTGTGATTTTAGCATAGTAAACAGTGGGAATTTTGTAACTTGGATTACTTGAAAAAGAAAACTGTTCGAATGATTGAAAATGAAAACAAAATAACAATGTAAATATATTGATAAGAAAAAAACAAAAACAAACGAAGTTTCCGTTTCAGGAACCCGAGTTTAATTTTATGTCGTAATCATTCAACTCGTTAGCGGTTTTATTCAGCGATTAGGGATAACCATACGACATATCTAATTACCAAAGCGATTTTTTTTTTATTTTTATTTTTTTATTAAAACTAAACCTGTTTAGTTTTAATGAACCAATTTTTTTAAAGCCAACACTTTAGTTATTTTGAGAGCGTGCAACTGCACCCGAAAGGTTGATTAGGAAACTCCAAATCCTTTTATGACTCGGAAAAAAAAGGGCTTTTTATCGGCTTAAATGATAAACTAATGTTAAATATTAGTATTTGCCATCGATTCTGAAATAAAATGAAATCCTGACATTGTGATCATTTTTGCAGGTGTTATGTGCCAAATATTGAAATAAGAATGTTTAAATTCAATTATTGTAATTTAAGTCTTTAATTTTAAAGTCGATTTTATTTATAAAATATCTTTTTAGAAATCAATCTCAAAAACAATCTGAACAATAAATCTCTTTTGTTATGGCTAAGTTTTTGTCAAGGGTAGAAATTATAATAGACAAGTATTCATCCATGATGACATTTTACCGATTTCCTGGTTTACAGGTATTCTTGCTAAATTTCTTCGAAAGAATTGACATAAACAATACTTCAACTAAATATGTATATTTCATGCAATAATGACTTTTATTTCTTCTGACTTTTCCTAAACTAAACATAAAACATCGGTTAGGGTTAGTTTAACATTCTGTAAAAGTACCTTCCGTTTTTTTTTTGTTTGTTTTTTTTTTGTACTTCTGCAGAGAAGGTAAAAAACCGATAAAAACTGGATATATTTTTCGTGTTTTTATTCAATTTAACATGTTTATTCAGCTCGAAAAGAATACAGTGTTTACCGATGTGTTGGAAAATTCAAGATGGCGTCTCACACATTCTTTAACACCGTAAGTTTGGGAAAAGGTGTTATAAATAAAAAACTATACAAAATACTATTAAAAACCCGCCGAATATATGTCAACCT
>NC_136489.1:169579557-169582057 GCF_053919585.1 Euprymna scolopes | reverse complement strand
AGTTTCGTATATGAGTTTCGTATTTTTTTAATTTGTAAATAACAAGTTATTAAAAAATTAAACCCTTCCAAGATGGACAATAAATAAAGCCATAATATTTTATGGTAAAGGAAAGAGCGTAGAAACCATTGTTTTTTAGGAGATGTGATTATTGGATTAACCAATCAGAAATCGTCTGTGGCACACACATCTCTGTTTTTATAGATATATAGAAGATAGATAGATATATATATATTATATATATATATACATATATATATTTATATATACATATATATATATTTATATATACATATATATTTATACATATATTTATATATATATATATATTTATATATATATTTATGTATACATATATAAATATTATTATATATATTTATATATATATATTTATATATATATACATATATAAATATTTATATATATATATTTATATATACACTAGCATGGGTGCCCGGCGTTGCCCGGGTGTTTGGAGGTGTATGCTGAGCAAAAAAAAGGGGGTAATTTTTTAAACTTTGACCCCTATTATGACCCCTGAAAATTTATTGTTTTGGGCTCAAATCAAGTTATTAAGTTAGATTCATGTCCACGGAAGCTATATCTAAAATTTAAAGTGTGTAGACCCAAAATTGTCGGAGAAGTTTGGTAGAGTTCTCAAAGCTCAAATCGTTGAACTTTGACCCCTTAATCGCCAAATTTCTGGCTAAAAACCGATCACATAGATTTTTCCAAATCTCAGTACCCTGTATATCAAATTTCGAGTCTGTAGACTAAAAATTGACAGAGTTATTTCGTAGGGAAATGTACACAGACACACACACACACACACACACACACACTTTAACTTTTATAGATATATAGATTTAAAATTTGAGTCTGACAGAATGACAAAATTATATTGCAAACCGATATATTAAACAAACGAACTTCAAAGAGACAAATGAACACATAAGTAAAAACAATTTGTATTAGAAAACATTTATTATTCCACGTCTTTTTTTTACAGACCTGACGACTGAGGTTCGCTCTTAATAAAAATTGTTTTTTATAGTCTTAATTTTGACTTCCTTTTTCATAAAAAACTAAAAAAAAAATCAAGAAAGAAAAGAAATTTAATTTTATTTTTTCATTAATTTCTTTCTGTGCAAAGCAATTCTTTCAAACTTACTCTGTTTCCAAAATGTTTTTATTTTATTCCCCTCCCCCTTCATTCATTTTCCTCCGCATCCTGGCAAGATTACTGTACACATAGATTCGAAAAAATAGTCAAAAACAAATATATAAATAAATGTTATCAAAGGCAAGATAAGTTACTTTTCTACCAAACTGGATATCTTTTTTGTGTTTTTATTCAATGTAATATATTTATTCAGCTCGAAAAACATACAGTGTTTACCGATGTGTTGGAAAATTCAAGATGGCGTCTCACACCCTCTTTAACACCGTAAGTTTGGGAAAAGGTGTTATAAATAAAAAACTATACAAAATACTATTAAAAACCCGCCGAATATATGTCAACCTATGTCACGGTAACATATATTGAGCGAGTTTTTAACAGTATTTAAACAGGGCACATCGTAAAAACTGACCCATTAATTTTCCTGAAGTAAAAACTATATAGTTTTTAAACTTTTAAAACTGTACATTATAAAAAGAAAACTGTTCGAGTGATTTTTTTTTTTTTTTTACATGGGTGTCACCACTTATCAAGGCCCAGAGGCCACTCAAGGATAAGGGTTAATAGGTATACATTAGTCATTGTGATTTTAGCATAGTAAACAGTGGGAATTTTGTAACTTGGATTACTTGAAAAAGAAAACTGTTCGAATGATTGAAAATGAAAACAAAATAACAATGTAAATATATTGATAAGAAAAAAACAAAAACAAACGAAGTTTCCGTTTCAGGAACCCGAGTTTAATTTTATGTCGTAATCATTCAACTCGTTAGCGGTTTTATTCAGCGATTAGGGATAACCATACGACATATCTAATTACCAAAGCGATTTTTTTTTTATTTTTATTTTTTTATTAAAACTAAACCTGTTTAGTTTTAATGAACCAATTTTTTTAAAGCCAACACTTTAGTTATTTTGAGAGCGTGCAACTGCACCCGAAAGGTTGATTAGGAAACTCCAAATCCTTTTATGACTCGGAAAAAAAAGGGCTTTTTATCGGCTTAAATGATAAACTAATGTTAAATATTAGTATTTGCCATCGATTCTGAAATAAAATGAAATCCTGACATTGTGATCATTTTTGCAGGTGTTATGTGCCAAATATTGAAATAAGAATGTTTAAATTCAATTATTGTAATTTAAGTCTTTAATTTTAAAGTCGATTTTATTTATAAAATATCTTTTTAGAAATCAATCTCAAAAACAATCTGAACAATAAATCTCTTTTGTTATGGCTAAGTTTTTGTCAAGGGTAGAAATTATAATAGACAAGTATTCATCCATGATGACATTTTACCGATTTCCTGGTTTACAGGTATT
>NC_136489.1:169397262-169579457 GCF_053919585.1 Euprymna scolopes | reverse complement strand
GTCTCCCTTGATTATATATATATATTATATCTATATATATAAATATTTATTTTATATATATATATATATAGTTATATATATATATATATATTTCAATAAAACAATAACTTCTAATAATTATGTGATCTATATAACTATTGTCTCCCTTGAACATATATATATAGACTATATATATATATATATATAAAATATATATAGATTATATATATATATATATATATAAATGTCTTCATTGCTCTATGTCTAATTGACCACTCTTATATAACTCTAGTTAAATCTTTATGTTTACTTATCCTGTCATAAAATAAACGTTTTATAATATCAGCTCTGTCTAGTTTTGAATACTATTTAAAGGGTATTTATTAAGTAAAAACCTAAATAAAATGTCTTTATTGCTCTATGTCTCATTGAGCACTCTTATATAACTAGTTGAATCTTAATGTTTATTTATCCTGTAATAAAAAAAATACATATAAAAATTGAATATATATATATATAAAAATATATATAAAAATATATCAATTAAAAAAATAACTTCTAATGATTATGTGATATATGTACAAATTGTCTCCCTTGAACATATATATATATATTATATATATTTATTTCAATAAAAAAATAACTTCTAATAATTATGTGATCTATATATAAATTGTCTCCCTTAAATATAGGTTTATATATATATATATACATATATATATATTTCAATAAAAAAAATATGTTCTAATAATTATGTGATCTGTATACTAATTGTCTCATTGAATATATACATATATATATATATATATTTCAATAAAAAATTTCTTCTAATAATTATGTGATGTATATACAAATTGTCTCCCTTTGTTTAGCACTATTTAAAGTGTAATTATTAAATAAAAATCTAAATACAATGTCCTTATTGCTCTATGTCTTATTGAGCACTCTTATATAAATCTAGTTCAATCTTAATGTTTATTTATCCTGTAATAAAATAAACGTTTTATAATATCAGCTCTGTCTAGTTTTGAGCACTATTTTAAAGGGTTATTATTAAGTCAAAATGTAAATAACATGACTTTATTGCTCTATGTCTCATTGATGGAATTGAAATAAAAAAAATATATATATATATATATTTACTTCAATTAAAAAAGACTTCCATTAATTATGTGATCTATATATAAATTGTCTCCCTTGTATATATATATATATATATATATATATATATATATATATATATATATATATATATATATATATTTCCTTAAAAAAATCACTTCTGATTATTATGTCATCTATATACAAATTGTCTCCCGTGAATATATATATATATATATATATATATATATATATATATATTTCAATAAAAAAAAACTTCTAATAATTATGTGATCTATATACAAATTGTCTCCCTTGAATATATATACAAAATAACTTCTAATCATTATGTGATGTATATATACATTGTCTCCCTTGAATATATATAGATATAGATTATATATATATATATATATATATATATATGTATTTCAATTAAAAAAATAACTTCTAATTATGTCATCTATATACAAATTGTCTCCCTTGAATATATATATATATATATATATATATATATATGTATTTCAAGTAAAAAAATAACTTCTAATAATTATGTGATCTATATATATACCAATGATGCTTGCATGTGCTCCATAGTTTTATATAGCTGTGTAGTAAGTTTAAAAATTGCTTTGTTTAATTATACAAGACGATTTTACTTTAAGAGTGCTCAATGCATTTAAAGAGCTTTGTAGTAAGAGTTGGAAACATTTTTGCAATTATTTTAGACAAATCTACTTCCAGAGTGCTCAATATATTAGTAGAGCTAAATAAAACATTTGAGAAACAGATATGGCATTTCAACTGCATAAATTTATTTTGACAGAGTACAATACATTAGTAGAGCTAAATATACACTTCCAAAAACATGTATGGCAATTCAGCTACACAAATATACTTAAGAGTGCTCAATAGATTAGTAGACGAAAGCATAAAATTCAGAAAACATGAGGAGCTCTGCAGTATGTGTTGAAAACCTAAATGTCAATACATAAGTATAGATATACTGTAAGTTTTTAATATATATATATATATATATATATATATATATGTATATATATATATATATATATATATATATATATATGACAAGTATTTGAAACAAGTTTCCTATTTGTGTGCCTAATATATTTGAGAGCTCTATGGTAACTTTATAAAACATATTTCAAAATTATGTTAGATAAATTGTCTTTGAGAGTGCTCATTTAATTAAGTAGAGTTCTGCATTAGTTTTGGGGTATGGTTCTCACTTTATTAGGGCAATAACTTGGACACATTATACTATGGACAAATCCATTGAGGACAACCAAAGGTAACCTGTTTTTTTCGACTCTGCTGAATAAGACTCATCCGTCTTGGTTCACTCTTGGGACATTAAAACAAAAAAGGTGAAGAATTAAAAAAAGAATGCAAAAATGTAAATGTCTTTGCAACTCATTCATTTTCACTTTCATAACACAAAAACATCTGTAAAAACTTGATAAAAGAATGCACAAACAATAAAATACAAATTTGCTGTCTTGGAATCTGAATTCAGTAGAAACATCCCCTACTGAAATTCCTGCACACCTCAAAAAAAAAAAAAAAGAAAAAAGATTCCTTCCCAATGCAATACTTTTCAAGCAATTACAGTGTCAGACTTGGTACTGCAATGACTCTGTAAACTGAAAAAATATACATAATAAAAAATGTTAAGCAAAATTGATTCATGTTAACACCTCTCCCAAGACCACAGATTAACTACAAAAATACTTGATAAAACAAGACACAATTACAAATGTGTATGAAAAAAATTAAAATAAAAAAAATGAAAAAAATCAACCAAGCAATTGCTCATGATTTTCTGGTGTTTGATGGAATGTGAGTAGGCATACAGCCTGGATAATTTTCCAAGGTAAGTGATGATATTCATCATTATTGTCTTTTTGGATTAGTTAAGATATATCTCATAACT
Organism: Euprymna scolopes; assembly: GCF_053919585.1. Classification (NCBI taxonomy): domain Eukaryota; kingdom Metazoa; phylum Mollusca; class Cephalopoda; order Sepiida; family Sepiolidae; genus Euprymna; species Euprymna scolopes. The sequence goes on along the minus strand of NC_136489.1, from coordinate 169,576,423 downwards.
ATAATTGTTTTATGTATATATTTATATGTCTAGATGTTATGTCTGCTATTTGCATGTTCCCTATAGAAAAAAAGCTACATAAAATCTACAAGTGTATTCTGATGTAAAATTAACTAGTAAATACAATGCTTGTGTTCCTGATATACCAACTATTTCTTATTAGCATATAAGTTGAATCATGAAATGTATCTCCCTTGCCTGTCTCTCTTTATACCTCTGTATTTATCTAGATCTGTCTATCTCTCTTTTCTTATTCTATATCCCTATTCCTCGCCTTGCTATCCACTATGTGTGAACTTATAAATTTCAACATGTCTAGATTGATAAGCTTCTCATTTACCGGTACCTAACTCCCGTTTTGAAGTTAGAAGTTTTAACTTGATTACACGTTTATATGCCAAGGCATCGATGAGGCACATCCAGACGCCAACCTACACGGTGCAGAGAAAGGACAGAAAAAAAACTAAGTCCCGATGTGCCTAGCAGATCAGAAGGCATTTTGCTACGCCTACATGCACCCAACATGGCAGTAGGCGTCGATCGGGCACTTCCAGACACTTATTTACACTGTTTGGAACTTATAAATTTAAATTGAATACTCGTGTACATGTGTTGGTCTAGTAGTTCCTCATCTACCTATACCTACGTCCACCCCTGTAAGGACTTAGAAATTTTCATTTGAATACACGTTGACTTGCCTTGGTCTATAAGATTTTCATCTACCTATACCTACATCCCCTCTTGTTTGGACTTAGAAATTTTCAATTGAATACACGCTGAGATGCCTCGGTCTATAGGATTCTCATCTACCTATACCTACATCCCCTCTTGTTTGGACTTGAATACAATCTGAGATGCTTCGGTCTTACGGATTATCATCTATCTATAACTACATGCCCTGTTGTTTGGACTTAGAAATTATCAATTGAATAAACGTTGACTTGCCTTAGTCTATAGAATTGAAATCTATCTATACCTACATCCCCTCTTGTTTGGACTTGGAATTTTTTCAATTGAATACACGCTGAGATGCCTTGGTCTATAAGATTGCACTCAATCAATACCTACATCCCCTCTTGTTTGGACTTAGAAATTTTTCACTTGAATACACGCTGAGATGCCTTGGTCTATTAGATTGTCACCTATCTATACCTACATCCCCTTTGTTTGGACTTAGAAATTTTTCAATTTAATACACGCTGAGATGCACTGGTCTATAAGATTGTAACCTATCTATACCTACATCCCCTCTTGTTTGGACTTAGAAATTTTTCACTTGAATACACGCTGAGATGCACTGGTCTATAAGATTGTCACCTATCTATATCTACATCCCCTTTGTTTGGACTTAGAAATCTTTCAATTGAATACACGCTGACATGCCCTGGTCTATAAGATTGTCACCTATCTATACCTACATCCCCTCTTGTTTGGATCTAGAAATTTTTCCATTGAATACACGCTGAGATGCCTTGGTCTATAAGATTGTCACCTATCTATACCTACATCCCCTCTTGTTTGGACTTGGAAATTTTTCAATTGAATACACGCTGAGATGCCTTGGTCTATAAGATTGCACTTTATCAATACCTACATCCCCTCTTGTTTGGACTTAGAAATTTTTCACTTGAATACACGCTGAGATGCCTAGGTCTATAAGATTGTCACCTATCTATACCTACATCCCCTCTTGTTTGGACTTAGAAATTTTTCAATTGAATACACGCTGAGATGCCTAGGTCTATAAGATTGTCACCTATCTATACCTACATCCCCTCTTGTTTGGACTTAGAAATTTTTCAATTGAATACACGCTGAGATGCCTAGGTCTATAAGATTGTCACCTATCGATACCTACATCCCCTTTGTTTGGACTTAGAAATTTTTCAATTGAATACACACTGAGATGACTTGGTCTATAAGATTGTCACCTATCTATACCTACATCCCCTCTTGTTTGGACTTAGAAATTTTTCACTTGAATACACGCTGAGATGCCTTGGTCTATAAGATTGTCACCTATCTATACCTACATCTCCTCTTGTTTGGACTTAGAAATTTTTCAATTGAATACACGCTGAGATGCCTAGGTCTATAAGATTGTCACCTATCTATACCTACATCCCCTCTTGTTTGGACTTAGAAATTTTTCAATTGAATACACGCTGAGATGACTTGGTCTATAAGATTGTCACCTATCTATACCTACATCCCCTCTTGTTTGGACTTAGAAATTTTTCAATTGAATACACGCTGAGATGCCTAGGTCTATAAGATTGTCACCTATCGATACCTACATCCCCTTTGTTTGGACTTAGAAATTTTTCAATTGAATACACACTGAGATGACTTGGTCTATAAGATTGTCACCTATCTATACCTACATCCCCTCTTGTTTGGACTTAGAAATTTTTCACTTGAATACACGCTGAGATGCCTAGGTCTATAAGATTGTCACCTATCTATACCTACATCCCCTCTTGTTTGGACTTAGAAATTTTTCACTTGAATACACGCTGAGATGCCTTGGTCTATAAGATTGTCACCTATCTATACCTACATCCCCTCTTGTTTGGACTTAGAAATTTTTCACTTGAATACACGCTGAGATGCCTAGGTCTATAAGATTGTCACCTATCTATACCTACATCCCCTCTTGTTTGGACTTAGAAATTTTTCACTTGAATACACGCTGAGATGCCTTGGTCTATAAGATTGTCACCTATCTATACCTACATCCCCTCTTGTTTGGACTTAGAAATTTTTCACTTGAATACACGCTGAGATGCCTAGGTCTATAAGATTGTCACCTATCTATACCTACATCCCCTCTTGTTTGGACTTAGAAATTTTTCACTTGAATACACGCTGAGATGCCTTGGTCTATAAGATTGTCACCTATCTATACCTACATCCCCTCTTGTTTGGACTTAGAAATTTTTCACTTGAATACACGCTGAGATGCCTAGGTCTATAAGATTGTCACCTATCTATACCTACATCCCCTCTTGTTTGGACTTAGAAATTTTTCAATTGAATACACGCTGAGATGACTTGGTCTATAAGATTGTCACCTATCTATACCTACATCCCCTCTTGTTTGGACTTAGAAATTTTTCACTTGAATACACGCTGAGATGCCTAGGTCTATAAGATCGTCACCTATCTATACCTACATCCCCTCTTGTTTTGACTTAGAAAATTTTCAATTGAATACACGCTGAGATGACTTGGTCTATAAGATTGTCACCTATCTATACCTACATCCCCTCTTGTTTGGACTTAGAAATTTTTCACTTGAATACACGCTGAGATGCCTTGGTCTATAAGATTGTCACCTATCTATACCTACATCCCCTCTTGTTTGGACTTAGAAATTTTTCACTTGAATACACGCTGAGATGCCTAGGTCTATAAGATTGTCACCTATCTATACCTACATCCCCTCTTGTTTGGACTTAGAAATTTTTCAATTGAATACACGCTGAGATGCCTAGGTCTATAAGATTGTCACCTATCTATACCTACATCCCCTCTTGTTTGGACTTAGAAATTTTTCAATTGAATACACGCTGAGATGACTTGGTCTATAAGATTGTCACCTATCTATACCTACATCCCCTCTTGTTTGGACTTAGAAATTTTTCAATTGAATACACGCTGAGATGCCTAGGTCTATAAGATTGTCACCTATCTATACCTACATCCCCTCTTGTTTGGACTTAGAAATTTTTCACTTGAATACACGCTGAGATGCCTTGGTCTATAAGATTGTCACCTATCTATACCTACATCCCCTCTTGTTTGGACTTAGAAATTTTTCACTTGAATACACGCTGAGATGCCTAGGTCTATAAGATTGTCACCTATCTATACCTACATCCCCTCTTGTTTGGACTTAGAAATTTTTCACTTGAATACACGCTGAGATGCCTTGGTCTATAAGATTGTCACCTATCTATACCTACATCCCCTCTTGTTTGGACTTAGAAATTTTTCACTTGAATACACGCTGAGATGCCTAGGTCTATAAGATTGTCACCTATCTATACCTACATCCCCTCTTGTTTGGACTTAGAAATTTTTCAATTGAATACACGCTGAGATGACTTGGTCTATAAGATTGTCACCTATCTATACCTACATCCCCTCTTGTTTGGACTTAGAAATTTTTCAATTGAATACACGCTGAGATGACTTGGTCTATAAGATTGTCACCTATCTATACCTACATCCCCTCTTGTTTGGACTTAGAAATTTTTCACTTGAATACACGCTGAGATGCCTAGGTCTATAAGATCGTCACCTATCTATACCTACATCCCCTCTTGTTTTGACTTAGAAATTTTTCAATTGAATACACGCTGAGATGACTTGGTCTATAAGATTGTCACCTATCTATACCTACATCCCCTCTTGTTTGGACTTAGAAATTTTTCACTTGAATACACGCTGAGATGCCTTGGTCTATAAGATTGTCACCTATCTATACCTACATCCCCTCTTGTTTGGACTTAGAAATTTTTCAATTGAATAAACGCTGAGATGACTTGGTCTATAAGATTGTCACCTATCTATACCTACATCCCCTCTTGTTTGGACTTAGAAATTTTTCACTTGAATACACGCTGAGATGCCTAGGTCTATAAGATTGTCACCTATCTATACCTACATCCCCTCTTGTTTTGACTTAGAAATTTTTCAATTGAATACACGCTGAGATGACTTGGTCTATAAGATTGTCACCTATCTATACCTACATCCCCTCTTGTTTGGACTTAGAAATTTTTCACTTGAATACACGCTGAGATGACTTGGTCTATAAGATTGTCACCTATCTATACCTACATCCCCTCTTGTTTGGACTTAGAAATTTTTCACTTGAATACACGCTGAGATGACTTGGTCTATAAGATTGTCACCTATCTATACCTACATCCCCTCTTGTTTGGACTTAGAAATTTTTCACTTGAATACACGCTGAGATGCCTAGGTCTATAAGATTGTCACCTATCTATACCTACATCCCCTCTTGTTTGGACTTAGAAATTTTTCAATTGAATACACGCTGAGATGCCTTGGTCTATAAGATTGTCACCTATCTATACCTACATCCCCTCTTGTTTGGACTTAGAAATTTTTCAATTGAATACACGCTGAGATGACTTGGTCTATAAGATTGTCACCTATCTATACCTACATCCCCTCTTGTTTGGACTTAGAAATTTTTCACTTGAATACACGCTGAGATGCCTTGGTCTATAAGATTGTCACCTATCTATACCTACATCCCCTCTTGTTTGGACTTAGAAATTTTTCACTTGAATACACGCTGAGATGCCTTGGTCTATAAGATTGTCACCTATCTATACCTACATCCCCTCTTGTTTGGACTTAGAAATTTTTCACTTGAATACACGCTGAGATGCCTAGGTCTATAAGATCGTCACCTATCTATACCTACATCCCCTCTTGTTTTGACTTAGAAATTTTTCAATTGAATACACGCTGAGATGACTTGGTCTATAAGATTGTCACCTATCTATACCTACATCCCCTCTTGTTTGGACTTAGAAATTTTTCACTTGAATACACGCTGAGATGCCTTGGTCTATAAGATTGTCACCTATCTATACCTACATCCCCTCTTGTTTGGACTTAGAAATTTTTCACTTGAATACACGCTGAGATGACTTGGTCTATAAGATTGTCACCTATCTATACCTACATCCCCTCTTGTTTGGACTTAGAAATTTTTCACTTGAATACACGCTGAGATGCCTAGGTCTATAAGATTGTCACCTATCTATACCTACATCCCCTCTTGTTTTGACTTAGAAATTTTTCAATTGAATACACGCTGAGATGACTTGGTCTATAAGATTGTCACCTATCTATACCTACATCCCCTCTTGTTTGGACTTAGAAATTTTTCACTTGAATACACGCTGAGATGACTTGGTCTATAAGATTGTCACCTATCTATACCTACATCCCCTCTTGTTTGGACTTAGAAATTTTTCACTTGAATACACGCTGAGATGACTTGGTCTATAAGATTGTCACCTATCTATACCTACATCCCCTCTTGTTTTGACTTAGAAATTTTTCACTTGAATACACGCTGAGATGACTTGGTCTATAAGATTGTCACCTATCTATACCTACATCCCCTCTTGTTTGGACTTAGAAATTTTTCACTTGAATACACGCTGAGATGCCTAGGTCTATAAGATTGTCACCTATCTATACCTACATCCCCTCTTGTTTGGACTTAGAAATTTTTCACTTGAATACACGCTGAGATGCCTAGGTCTATAAGATCGTCACCTATCTATACCTACATCCCCTCTTGTTTGGACTTAGAAATTTTTCAATTGAATACACGCTGAGATGACTTGGTCTATAAGATTGTCACCTATCTATACCTACATCCCCTCTTGTTTGGACTTAGAAATTTTTCACTTGAATACACGCTGAGATGACTTGGTATATAAGATTGTCACCTATCTATACCTACATCCCCTCTTGTTTTGACTTAGAAATTTTTCACTTGAATACACGCTGAGATGACTTGGTATATAAGATTGTCACCTATCTATACCTACATCCCCTCTTGTTTGGACTTAGAAATTTTTCACTTGAATACACGCTGAGATGCCTAGGTCTATAAGATTGTCACCTATCTATACCTACATCCCCTCTTGTTTGGACTTAGAAATTTTTCACTTGAATACACGCTGAGATGACTTGGTCTATAAGATTGTCACCTATCTATACCTACATCCCCTCTTGTTTGGACTTAGAAATTTTTCACTTGAATACACGCTGAGATGCCTAGGTCTATAAGATTGTCACCTATCTATACCTACATCCCCTCTTGTTTGGACTTAGAAATTTTTCACTTGAATACACGCTGAGATGACTTGGTCTATAAGATTGTCACCTATCTATACCTACATCCCCTCTTGTTTGGACTTAGAAATTTTTCACTTGAATACACGCTGAGATGCCTTGGTCTATAAGATTGTCACCTATCTATACCTACATCCCCTCTTGTTTGGACTTAGAAATTTTTCAATTGAATACACGCTGAGATGACTTGGTCTATAAGATTGTCACCTATCTATACCTACATCCCCTCTTGTTTGGACTTAGAAATTTTTCACTTGAATACACGCTGAGATGACTTGGTATATAAGATTGTCACCTATCTATACCTACATCCCCTCTTGTTTGGACTTAGAAATTTTTCAATTGAATCCACGCTGAGATGCCTTGGTCTATAAGATTGTCACCTATCTATACCTACATCCCCTCTTGTTTGGACTTAGAAATTTTTCACTTGAATACACGCTGAGATGACTTGGTCTATAAGATTGTCACCTATCTATACCTACATCCCCTCTTGTTTTGACTTAGAAATTTTTCACTTGAATACACGCTGAGATGACTTGGTCTATAAGATTGTCACCTATCTATACCTACATCCCCTCTTGTTTGGACTTAGAAATTTTTCACTTGAATACACGCTGAGATGCCTAGGTCTATAAGATTGTCACCTATCTATACCTACATCCCCTCTTGTTTGGACTTAGAAATTTTTCACTTGAATACACGCTGAGATGCCTAGGTCTATAAGATCGTCACCTATCTATACCTACATCCCCTCTTGTTTGGACTTAGAAATTTTTCAATTGAATACACGCTGAGATGACTTGGTCTATAAGATTGTCACCTATCTATACCTACATCCCCTCTTGTTTGGACTTAGAAATTTTTCACTTGAATACACGCTGAGATGACTTGGTATATAAGATTGTCACCTATCTATACCTACATCCCCTCTTGTTTTGACTTAGAAATTTTTCACTTGAATACACGCTGAGATGACTTGGTATATAAGATTGTCACCTATCTATACCTACATCCCCTCTTGTTTGGACTTAGAAATTTTTCACTTGAATACACGCTGAGATGCCTAGGTCTATAAGATTGTCACCTATCTATACCTACATCCCCTCTTGTTTGGACTTAGAAATTTTTCACTTGAATACACGCTGAGATGACTTGGTCTATAAGATTGTCACCTATCTATACCTACATCCCCTCTTGTTTGGACTTAGAAATTTTTCACTTGAATACACGCTGAGATGCCTAGGTCTATAAGATTGTCACCTATCTATACCTACATCCCCTCTTGTTTGGACTTAGAAATTTTTCACTTGAATACACGCTGAGATGACTTGGTCTATAAGATTGTCACCTATCTATACCTACATCCCCTCTTGTTTGGACTTAGAAATTTTTCACTTGAATACACGCTGAGATGCCTTGGTCTATAAGATTGTCACCTATCTATACCTACATCCCCTCTTGTTTGGACTTAGAAATTTTTCAATTGAATACACGCTGAGATGACTTGGTCTATAAGATTGTCACCTATCTATACCTACATCCCCTCTTGTTTGGACTTAGAAATTTTTCACTTGAATACACGCTGAGATGACTTGGTATATAAGATTGTCACCTATCTATACCTACATCCCCTCTTGTTTGGACTTAGAAATTTTTCAATTGAATCCACGCTGAGATGACTTGGTCTATAAGATTGTCACCTATCTATACCTACATCCCCTCTTGTTTGGACTTAGAAATTTTTCAATTGAATACACGCTGAGATGACTTGGTCTATAAGATTGTCACCTATCTATACCTACATCCCCTCTTGTTTGGACTTAGAAATTTTTCACTTGAATACACGCTGAGATGACTTGGTCTATAAGATTGTCACCTATCTATACCTACATCCCCTCTTGTTTTGACTTAGAAATTTTTCACTTGAATACACGCTGAGATGACTTGGTCTATAAGATTGTCACCTATCTATACCTACATCCCCTCTTGTTTGGACTTAGAAATTTTTCACTTGAATACACGCTGAGATGCCTAGGTCTATAAGATTGTCACCTATCTATACCTACATCCCCTCTTGTTTGGACTTAGAAATTTTTCACTTGAATACACGCTGAGATGCCTAGGTCTATAAGATCGTCACCTATCTATACCTACATCCCCTCTTGTTTGGACTTAGAAATTTTTCAATTGAATACACGCTGAGATGACTTGGTCTATAAGATTGTCACCTATCTATACCTACATCCCCTCTTGTTTGGACTTAGAAATTTTTCACTTGAATACACGCTGAGATGACTTGGTATATAAGATTGTCACCTATCTATACCTACATCCCCTCTTGTTTTGACTTAGAAATTTTTCACTTGAATACACGCTGAGATGACTTGGTATATAAGATTGTCACCTATCTATACCTACATCCCCTCTTGTTTGGACTTAGAAATTTTTCACTTGAATACACGCTGAGATGCCTAGGTCTATAAGATTGTCACCTATCTATACCTACATCCCCTCTTGTTTGGACTTAGAAATTTTTCACTTGAATACACGCTGAGATGACTTGGTCTATAAGATTGTCACCTATCTATACCTACATCCCCTCTTGTTTGGACTTAGAAATTTTTCACTTGAATACACGCTGAGATGCCTAGGTCTATAAGATTGTCACCTATCTATACCTACATCCCCTCTTGTTTGGACTTAGAAATTTTTCACTTGAATACACGCTGAGATGACTTGGTCTATAAGATTGTCACCTATCTATACCTACATCCCCTCTTGTTTGGACTTAGAAATTTTTCACTTGAATACACGCTGAGATGCCTTGGTCTATAAGATTGTCACCTATCTATACCTACATCCCCTCTTGTTTGGACTTAGAAATTTTTCAATTGAATACACGCTGAGATGACTTGGTCTATAAGATTGTCACCTATCTATACCTACATCCCCTCTTGTTTGGACTTAGAAATTTTTCACTTGAATACACGCTGAGATGACTTGGTATATAAGATTGTCACCTATCTATACCTACATCCCCTCTTGTTTGGACTTAGAAATTTTTCAATTGAATCCACGCTGAGATGCCTTGGTCTATAAGATTGTCACCTATCTATACCTACATCCCCTCTTGTTTGGACTTAGAAATTTTTCACTTGAATACACGCTGAGATGACTTGGTCTATAAGATTGTCACCTATCTATACCTACATCCCCTCTTGTTTTGACTTAGAAATTTTTCACTTGAATACACGCTGAGATGACTTGGTCTATAAGATTGTCACCTATCTATACCTACATCCCCTCTTGTTTGGACTTAGAAATTTTTCACTTGAATACACGCTGAGATGCCTAGGTCTATAAGATTGTCACCTATCTATACCTACATCCCCTCTTGTTTGGACTTAGAAATTTTTCACTTGAATACACGCTGAGATGCCTAGGTCTATAAGATCGTCACCTATCTATACCTACATCCCCTCTTGTTTGGACTTAGAAATTTTTCAATTGAATACACGCTGAGATGACTTGGTCTATAAGATTGTCACCTATCTATACCTACATCCCCTCTTGTTTGGACTTAGAAATTTTTCACTTGAATACACGCTGAGATGACTTGGTATATAAGATTGTCACCTATCTATACCTACATCCCCTCTTGTTTTGACTTAGAAATTTTTCACTTGAATACACGCTGAGATGACTTGGTATATAAGATTGTCACCTATCTATACCTACATCCCCTCTTGTTTGGACTTAGAAATTTTTCACTTGAATACACGCTGAGATGCCTAGGTCTATAAGATTGTCACCTATCTATACCTACATCCCCTCTTGTTTGGACTTAGAAATTTTTCACTTGAATACACGCTGAGATGACTTGGTCTATAAGATTGTCACCTATCTATACCTACATCCCCTCTTGTTTGGACTTAGAAATTTTTCACTTGAATACACGCTGAGATGCCTAGGTCTATAAGATTGTCACCTATCTATACCTACATCCCCTCTTGTTTGGACTTAGAAATTTTTCACTTGAATACACGCTGAGATGACTTGGTCTATAAGATTGTCACCTATCTATACCTACATCCCCTCTTGTTTGGACTTAGAAATTTTTCACTTGAATACACGCTGAGATGCCTTGGTCTATAAGATTGTCACCTATCTATACCTACATCCCCTCTTGTTTGGACTTAGAAATTTTTCAATTGAATACACGCTGAGATGACTTGGTCTATAAGATTGTCACCTATCTATACCTACATCCCCTCTTGTTTGGACTTAGAAATTTTTCACTTGAATACACGCTGAGATGACTTGGTATATAAGATTGTCACCTATCTATACCTACATCCCCTCTTGTTTGGACTTAGAAATTTTTCAATTGAATCCACGCTGAGATGACTTGGTCTATAAGATTGTCACCTATCTATACCTACATCCCCTCTTGTTTGGACTTAGAAATTTTTCAATTGAATACACGCTGAGATGACTTGGTCTATAAGATTGTCACCTATCTATACCTACATCCCCTCTTGTTTGGACTTAGAAATTTTTCAATTGAATACACGCTGAGATGACTTGGTCTATAAGATTGTCACCTATCTATACCTACATCCCCTCTTGTTTGGACTTAGAAATTTTTCACTTGAATACACGCTGAGATGCCTTGGTCTATAAGATTGTCACCTATCTATACCTACATCCCCTCTTGTTTGGACTTAGAAATTTTTCACTTGAATACACGCTGAGATGCCTAGGTCTATAAAATTGTCACCTATCTATACCTACATCCCCTCTTGTTTGGACTTAGAAATTTTTCACTTGAATACAAACTGAGATGCCTAGGTCTATAAGATTGTCACCTATCTATACCTACATCCCCTCTTGTTTGGACTTAGAAATTTTTCAATTGAATACACGCTGAGATGCCTAGGTCTATAAGATTGTCACCTATCTATACCTACATCCCCTCTTGTTTGGACTTAGAAATTTTTCACTTGAATACACGCTGAGATGACTTGGTCTATAAGATTGTCACCTATCTATACCTACATCCCCTCTTGTTTGGACTTAGAAATTTTTCAATTGAATACACGCTGAGATGACTTGGTCTATAAGATTGCACTCTATCTATACCTACATCCCCTCTTGTTTGGACTAAGAAATTTTTCAATTGAATACACGCTGACATGCCCTGGTCTATAAGATTGTCACCTATCTATACCTACATCCCCTCTTGTTTGGACTTAGAAATTTTTATTTATTTTATGTCTAAATACAAAAAAAATCATTAAAAAATACCAAAGAATAGCATTAAAAGCTTTCGATTCGATAGGAAACATTAAAAATAACAGATGAATGATTCCAGAATCACCACATTCTTTCACCTTTGAGGACATGAAAATTTTACAATTTTTCAAGGTATTAATTTTGTATTTATTTTATGTCTAAATCAAAGAAAATCATCAAAAAATACCAAAGAATAGCATTAAAAGCTTTCGATTCGATAGGAAACATAAAAATTAACAGATGAATGATTCCAGAATAACCACATTCTTTCACCTTTGAGGACATGAAAATTTTCCAATTTTTCAAGGTATTAATTTTGTATTTATTTTATGTCTAAATCAAAGAAAATCATCAAAAAATACCAAAGAATAGCATTAAAAGCTTCTGAGTAGATAGGAAACATTAAAAATAACAGATGAATGATTCCAGAATCACCACATTCTTTCACCTTTGAGGACATGAAAATTTTCCAATTTTTCAAGGTATTAATTTTGTATTTATTTTATGTCTAAATCAAAGAAAATCATCAAAAAATACCAAAGAATAGCATTAAAAGCTTTCGATTCGAAAGGAAACATTAAAAATAACAGATGAATGATTCCAGAATGATTCCAGAATTACCACATTCTTTCACCTTTGAGGACATGAAAATTTTCCAATTTTTCAAGGTATTAATTTTGTATGTATTTTATGTCTAAATCAAAGAAAATCATCAAAAAATACCAAAGAATAGCATTAAAAGCTTTCGATTCGATAGGAAACATTAAAAATAACAGATGAATGATTCCAGAATCACCACATTCTTTCGCCTATGAGGTCATGAATATTTTCCAATTTTTACAGGTATTAATTTTGTATTTATTTTATGTCTAAATCAAAGAAAATCATCAAAAAATACCAAAGAATAGCATTAAAAGCTTTCGATTAGATAGGAAACATTAAAAATAACAGATGAATGATTCCAGAATCACCACATTCTTTAACCTTTGAGGACATGAACATTTTCCAATTTTTCAAGGTATTAATTTTGTATGTATTTTATGTCTAAATCAAAGAAAATCATCAAAAAATACCAAAGAATAGCATTAAAAGCTTTCGATTCGATAGGAAACATTAAAAATAACAGATGAATGATTCCAGATTCACCACATTCTTTCGCCTATGAGGTCATGAATATTTTCCAATTTTTACAGGTATTAATTTTGTATTTATTTTATGTCTAAATCAAAGAAAATCATCAAAAAATACCAAAGAATAGCATTAAAAGCTTTCGATTAGATAGGAAACATTAAAAATAACAGATGAATGATTCCAGAATCACCACATTCTTTAACCTTTGAGGACATGAACATTTTACAATTTTTCAAGGTATTAATTTTGTATTTATTTTATGTCTAAATCAAAGAAAATCATCAAAAAATACCAAAGAATAGCATTAAAAGCTTTCGATTCGATAGGAAACATTAAAAATAACAGATGAATGATTCCAGAATCACCACATTCTTTAACCTTTGAGGACATGAACATTTTCCAATTTTTCAAGGTATTAATTTTGTATTTATTTTATGTCTAAATCAAAGAAAATCATCAAAAAATACCAAAGAATAGCATTAAAAGCTTTCGATTCGATAGGAAACATTAAAAATAACAGATGAATGATTCCAGAATCACCACATTCTTTAACCTTTGAGGACATGAACATTTTACAATTTTTCAAGGTATTAATTTTGTATTTATTTTATGTCTAAATCAAAGAAAATCATCAAAAAATACCAAAGAATAGCATTAAAAGCTTTCGATTCGATAGGAAACATTAAAAATAACAGATGAATGATTCCAGAATCACCACATTCTTTAACCTTTGAGGACATGAACATTTTACAATTTTTCAAGGTATTAATTTTGTATTTATTTTATGTCTAAATCAAAGAAAATCATCAAAAAATACCAAAGAATAGCATTAAAAGCTTTCGATTCGATAGGAAACATTAAAAATAACAGATGAATGATTCCAGAATCACCACATTCTTTAACCTTTGAGGACATGAACATTTTCCAATTTTTCAAGGTATTAATTTTGTATTTATTTTATGTCTAAATCAAAGAAAATCATCAAAAAATACCAAAGAATAGCATTAAAAGCTTTCGATTCGATAGGAAACATTAAAAATAACAGATGAATGATTCCAGAATGATTCCAGAATTACCACATTCTTTCACCTTTGAGGACATGAAAATTTTCCAATTTTTCAAGGTATTAATTTTGTATGTATTTTATGTCTAAATCAAAGAAAATCATCAAAAAATACCAAAGAATAGCATTAAAAGCTTTCGATTCGATAGGAAACATTAAAAATAACAGATGAATGATTCCAGATTCACCACATTCTTTCGCCTATGAGGTCATGAAAATTTTCCAATTTTTACAGGTATTAATTTTGTATTTATTTTATGTCTAAATCAAAGAAAATCATCAAAAAATACCAAAGAATAGCATTAAAAGCTTTCGATTCGATAGGAAACATTAAAAATAACAGATGAATGATTCCAGAATCACCACATTCTTTCGCCTATGAGGTCATGAATATTTTCCAATTTTTACAGGTATTAATTTTGTATTTATTTTATGTCTAAATCAAAGAAAATCATCCAAAAATACCAAAGAATAGCATTAAAAGCTTTCGATTAGATAGGAAACATTAAAAATAACAGATGAATGATTCCAGAATCACCACATTCTTTAACCTTTGAGGACATGAACATTTTCCAATTTTTCAAGGTATTAATTTTGTATTTATTTTATGTCTAAATCAAAGAAAATCATCAAAAAATACCAAAGAATAGCATTAAAAGCTTTCGATTAGATAGGAAACATTAAAAATAACAGATGAATGATTCCAGAATCACCACATTCTTTAACCTTTGAGGACATGAACATTTTACAATTTTTCAAGGTATTAATTTTGTATTTATTTTATGTCTAAATCAAAGAAAATCATCAAAAAATACCAAAGAATAGCATTAAAAGCTTTCGATTCGATAGGAAACATTAAAAATAACAGATGAATGATTCCAGAATCACCACATTCTTTAACCTTTGAGGACATGAACATTTTCCAATTTTTCAAGGTATTAATTTTGTATTTATTTTATGTCTAAATCAAAGAAAATCATCAAAAAATACCAAAGAATAGCATTAAAAGCTTTCGATTCGATAGGAAACATTAAAAATAACAGATGAATGATTCCAGAATCACCACATTCTTTAACCTTTGAGGACATGAACATTTTACAATTTTTCAAGGTATTAATTTTGTATTTATTTTATGTCTAAATCAAAGAAAATCATCAAAAAATACCAAAGAATAGCATTAAAAGCTTTCGATTCGATAGGAAACATTAAAAATAACAGATGAATGATTCCAGAATCACCACATTCTTTAACCTTTGAGGACATGAACATTTTACAATTTTTCAAGGTATTAATTTTGTATTTATTTTATGTCTAAATCAAAGAAAATCATCAAAAAATACCAAAGAATAGCATTAAAAGCTTTCGATTCGATAGGAAACATTAAAAATAACAGATGAATGATTCCAGAATCACCACATTCTTTAACCTTTGAGGACATGAACATTTTACAATTTTTCAAGGTATTAATTTTGTATTGATTTTATGTCTAAATCAAAGAAAATCATCAAAAAATACCAAAGAATAGCATTAAAAGCTTTCGATTCGATAGGAAACATTAAAAATAACAGATGAATGATTCCAGAATGATTCCAGAATTACCACATTCTTTCACCTTTGAGGACATGAAAATTTTCCAATTTTTCAAGGTATTAATTTTGTATGTATTTTATGTCTAAATCAAAGAAAATCATCAAAAAATACCAAAGAATAGCATTAAAAGCTTTCGATTCGATAGGAAACATTAAAAATAACAGATGAATGATTCCAGATTCACCACATTCTTTCGCCTATGAGGTCATGAAAATTTTCCAATTTTTACAGGTATTAATTTTGTATTTATTTTATGTCTAAATCAAAGAAAATCATCAAAAAATACCAAAGAATAGCATTAAAAGCTTTCGATTCGATAGGAAACATTAAAAATAACAGATGAATGATTCCAGAATCACCACATTCTTTCGCCTATGAGGTCATGAATATTTTCCAATTTTTACAGGTATTAATTTTGTATTTATTTTATGTCTAAATCAAAGAAAATCATCCAAAAATACCAAAGAATAGCATTAAAAGCTTTCGATTAGATAGGAAACATTAAAAATAACAGATGAATGATTCCAGAATCACCACATTCTTTAACCTTTGAGGACATGAACATTTTCCAATTTTTCAAGGTATTAATTTTGTATTTATTTTATGTCTAAATCAAAGAAAATCATCAAAAAATACCAAAGAATAGCATTAAAAGCTTTCGATTCGATAGGAAACATTAAAAATAACAGATGAATGATTCCAGAATCACCACATTCTTTAACCTTTGAGGACATGAACATTTTACAATTTTTCAAGGTATTAATTTTGACTTTATTTTATGTCTAAATCAAAGAAAATCATCAAAAAATACCAAAGAATAGCATTAAAAGCTTTCGATTCGATAGGAAACATTAAAAATAACAGATGAATGATTCCAGAATCACCACATTCTTTAACCTTTGAGGACATGAACATTTTCCAATTTTTCAAGGTATTAATTTTGTATTTATTTTATGTCTAAATCAAAGAAAATCATCAAAAAATACCAAAGAATAGCATTAAAAGCTTTCGATTCGATAGGAAACATTAAAAATAACAGATGAATGATTCCAGAATCACCACATTCTTTAACCTTTGAGGACATGTAACATTTTACAATTTTTCAAGGTATTAATTTTGTATTTATTTTATGTCTAAATCAAAGAAAATCATCAAAAAATACCAAAGAATAGCATTAAAAGCTTTCGATTCGATAGGAAACATTAAAAATAACAGATGAATGATTCCAGAATCACCACATTCTTTAACCTTTGAGGACATGAACATTTTACAATTTTTCAAGGTATTAATTTTGTATGTATTTTATGTCTAAATCAAAGAAAATCATCAAAAAATACCAAAGAATAGCATTAAAAGCTTTCGATTCGATAGGAAACATTAAAAATAACAGATGAATGATTCCAGAATGATTCCAGAATTACCACATTCTTTCACCTTTGAGGACATGAAAATTTTCCAATTTTTCAAGGTATTAATTTTGTATGTATTTTATGTCTAAATCAAAGAAAATCATCAAAAAATACCAAAGAATAGCATTAAAAGCTTTCGATTCGATAGGAAACATTAAAAATAACAGATGAATGATTCCAGATTCACCACATTCTTTCGCCTATGAGGTCATGAAAATTTTCCAATTTTTACAGGTATTAATTTTGTATTTATTTTATGTCTAAATCAAAGAAAATCATCAAAAAATACCAAAGAATAGCATTAAAAGCTTTCGATTCGATAGGAAACATTAAAAATAACAGATGAATGATTCCAGAATCACCACATTCTTTAACCTTTGAGGACATGAACATTTTACAATTTTTCAAGGTATTAATTTTGTATTTATTTTATGTCTAAATCAAAGAAAATCATCAAAAAATACCAAAGAATAGCATTAAAAGCTTTCGATTCGATAGGAAACATTAAAAATAACAGATGAATGATTCCAGAATCACCACATTCTTTAACCTTTGAGGACATGAACATTATTCAATTTTTCAAGGTATTAATTTTGTATTGATTTTATGTCTAAATCAAAGAAAATCATCAAAAAATACCAAAGAATAGCATTAAAAGCTTTCGATTCGATAGGAAACATTAAAAATAACAGATGAATGATTCCAGAATCACCACATTCTTTAACCTTTGAGGACATGAACATTTTACAATTTTTCAAGGTATTAATTTTGTATTTATTTTATGTCTAAATCAAAGAAAATCATCAAAAAATACCAAAGAATAGCATTAAAAGCTTTCGATTCGATAGGAAACATTAAAAATAACAGATGATTGATTCCAGAATCACCACATTCTTTAACCTTTGAGGACATGAACATTTTCCAATTTTTCAAGGTATTAATTTTGTATTTATTTTATGTCTAAATCAAAGAAAATCATCAAAAAATACCAAAGAATAGCATTAAAAGCTTTCGATTCGATAGGAAACATTAAAAATAACAGATGAATGATTCCAGAATCACCACATTCTTTAACCTTTGAGGACATGAACATTTTACAATTTTTCAAGGTATTAATTTTGTATTTATTTTATGTCTAAATCAAAGAAAATCATCAAAAAATACCAAAGAATAGCATTAAAAGCTTTCGATTCGATAGGAAACATTAAAAATAACAGATGAATGATTCCAGAATCACCACATTCTTTAACCTTTGAGGACATGAACATTTTCCAATTTTTCAAGGTATTAATTTTGTATTGATTTTATGTCTAAATCAAAGAAAATCATCAAAAAATACCAAAGAATAGCATTAAAAGCTTTCGATTCGATAGGAAACATTAAAAATAACAGATGAATGATTCCAGAATCACCACATTCTTTAACCTTTGAGGACATGAACATTTTCCAATTTTTCAAGGTATTAATTTTGTATTGATTTTATGTCTAAATCAAAGAAAATCATCAAAAAATACCAAAGAATAGCATTAAAAGCTTTCGATTCGATAGGAAACATTAAAAATAACAGATGAATGATTCCAGAATCACCACATTCTTTAACCTTTGAGGACATGAACATTTTCCAATTTTTCAAGGTATTAATTTTGTATTTATTTTATGTCTAAATCAAAGAAAATCATCAAAAAATACCAAAGAATAGCATTAAAAGCTTTCGATTCGATAGGAAACATTAAAAATAACAGATGAATGATTCCAGAATCACCACATTCTTTAACCTTTGAGGACATGAAAATTTTCCAATTTTTCAAGGTATTAATTTTGTATTGATTTTATGTCTAAATCAAAGAAAATCATCAAAAAATACCAAAGAATAGCATTAAAAGCTTTCGATTCGATAGGAAACATTAAAAATAACAGATGAATGATTCCAGAATCACCACATTCTTTAACCTTTGAGGACATGAACATTTTCCAATTTTTCAAGGTATTAATTTTGTATTGATTTTATGTCTAAATCAAAGAAAATCATCAAAAAATACCAAAGAATAGCATTAAAAGCTTTCGATTCGATAGGAAACATTAAAAATAACAGATGAATGATTCCAGAATCACCACATTCTTTAACCTTTGAGGACATGAACATTTTCCAATTTTTCAAGGTATTAATTTTGTATTGATTTTATGTCTAAATCAAAGAAAATCATCAAAAAATACCAAAGAATAGCATTAAAAGCTTTCGATTCGATAGGAAACATTAAAAATAACAGATGAATGATTCCAGAATCACCACATTCTTTAACCTTTGAGGACATGAACATTTTCCAATTTTTCAAGGTATTAATTTTGTATTTATTTTATGTCTAAATCAAAGAAAATCATCAAAAAATACCAAAGAATAGCATTAAAAGCTTTCGATTCGATAGGAAACATTAAAAATAACAGATGAATGATTCCAGAATCACCACATTCTTTAACCTTTGAGGACATGAACATTTTCCAATTTTTCAAGGTATTAATTTTGTATTGATTTTATGTCTAAATCAAAGAAAATCATCAAAAAATACCAAAGAATAGCATTAAAAGCTTTCGATTCGATAGGAAACATTAAAAATAACAGATGAATGATTCCAGAATCACCACATTCTTTCACCTATGAGGTCATGAATGTTTTCCAATTTTTACAGGTATTAATTTTGTATTGATTTTATGTCTAAATCAAAGAAAATCATCAAAAAATACCAAAGAATAGCATTAAAAGCTTTCGATTAGATAGGAAACATTAAAAACAACAGATGAATGATTCCAGAATCACCACATTCTTTCACCTTTGAGGACATGAATATTTTCCAATTTTTCAAGGTATTAATTTTGTATTTATTTTATGTCTAAATCAAAGAAAATCATCAAAAAATACCAAAGAATAGCATTAAAAGCTTTCGATTCGATAGGAAACATTAAAAATAACAGATGAATGATTCCAGATTCACCACATTCTTTCACCTATGAGGTCATGAATATTTTCCAATTTTTCAAGGTATTAATTTTGTATTGATTTTATGTCTAAATCAAAGAAAATCATCAAAAAATACCAAAGAATAGCATTAAAAGCTTTCGATTCGATAGGAAACATTAAAAATAACAGATGAATGATTCCAGAATCACCACATTCTTTAACCTTTGAGGACATGAACATTTTCCAATTTTTCAAGGTATTAATTTTGTATTGATTTTATGTCTAAATCAAAGAAAATCATCAAAAAATACCAAAGAATAGCATTAAAAGCTTTCGATTCGATAGGAAACATTAAAAATAACAGATGAATGATTCCAGAATCACCACATTCTTTAACCTTTGAGGACATGAACATTTTCCAATTTTTCAAGGTATTAATTTTGTATTTATTTTATGTCTAAATCAAAGAAAATCATCAAAAAATACCAAAGAATAGCATTAAAAGCATCCCTCTTTCTGTCGTTTTATTTATTTGCTTCGCCACGAGAGCACATTAGACACAATAATGCGGAGCAAAACGAGCTTCCCCAAAATAGGGGATACTTTGACAGTATACAAAAAAAAAGTAATTGTCTCAGTATGAAGGGTTTCTCCTAAATTGACCGAGAATCGATTAACTTAAGTGAAGCATCAGAAATCCCGGTCCGCTTTTTCGAACAATTCCACTTTATGCAAAAAAGCCATACAAACAACCGAGACGACGCAACATTGAGAGTTTTGTTTCACTCCATCATAAAACAAGGGAAAAAAGAATGGCTGTTTTCGAATGCGAGATATTAAGATCTGGAAAGTATACGAAAACTTTTCGGGGAATTTAACCGACGCGAGAAACCCGATTTGTGAAGCCTTTGGCGGACATACTCGAACGCCCGTGCCCATTTTTCCTGTTTTATATTAGACTAGCGGGGGTACCTGGCGTTACCCTATTGTTTGGAGGGGTGGGGGTAAATCGGTAAATTAAAACAAAATGGAAAATAAAGAATAAGCCAAGTAATAATCCGGTTTAAATATGAAAAAAGATGTTTGTTTGTTTTTTACACAGTGATCACCACTTATCAAGACCCGAAAGCCACTCAGGGATAAGGGTTATTGCAAGTACATTACGTGAGTGTGGAGATTTGATGATGTGTTTACTTAAGGGGGCGGTTCATCAGGAACTTGTTAACGTTGGACTTGAACACATCCAAGTTGTAGTCCGGTGGGAAACAGGTAGACGGAACAGAGTTCCACAGGCGTGCAGGTCTAAGAAAGAAGCTTTGTTCATGGAATCCGCGTTTTGATTTAGGCACAGATATAGAGTGGGGGAAAATTTTCACAGTGGATTCAGCTAGACGGGTGTTTTTCGTGAAAAATTGGCGAGGGGGGGACCAGAGATTGGAGTACAGACGAGCAACTGCCATGGAAATAACGATAAAAATCGGGAAAATAAAAGCAAAACACAGCGAACGTTCAAAATGTAATAACTATCCCTGTTTCAATATTAAAACTTTCAACATCGAAAAAAAAAGTCGTACACCTCGGTTCGAACGTGCTATGAAAATAACGACGCTGCTCTAACTGAGCTATGAGCGCGCCAGCAAAATTTGGTCATTTTTTATATATAAACTAATTCAAGAAAGAACGTTTTTGCATCTGCGTGTTTGGCTTAATTATCATTATCATGAAGGAGCGATCTTTTGCTACCCCTTCCTGTAGCAAAGTTCCAAGTTGTGGGTGAAGAGATTAATGATTTTAGCCAATTTTTGGATATCTGTCGTCCGAAGGGTCGAACTTGAAAATGATACCGATCTGTTGAAAATCTGTCGCCTGTGTCGAAAGTTTTGCGAGACATACAAACACACGCACACACGCAAACACACACACACATTTTGCCTTTTATATATATATATATATATATATATATATATATATATATATATATATATATATATATATATATATGTATAGATTAGAGTATCGATTTTCCATTTTACAAGAAAGATATATAAACGTTATTTATGGTTGTATCCGAAACGAATATTTCAATAACATATAGCGGTGGCTTTTAGCGAGACTAATAAAGTGAGTTCTATCTTCCGTGATTACATTTAAATGTAGAGATATTTTGAACACACATAGCTATGGTAATGGTTATTTCTAAGTCAGTTTCTGCAGATAAGTAGGAATAGATTGATATATTAAAACTTTCCCATAATATGGTCGATCTGAAGATGGTTACATTCAAATATTCGCTTTTCTGCGTTTAACTAGAACATAATTTCAGTAAGCTCTTATCCTGACCTCGAGTAAATAAGATGATAGAAAGAAAATAAGTGTCAGCATTTTGTGCATTCATCTCAATAGTTTATATATATTAAACAAACAATAAATATTCATGGATATAAAAGCCTGCAGCTCACTTTAAGTATAAATATTCTTTGGTAGTGGATACATTAATTTATATGTTTTTTTAAATAAAACGTGAAGCACAGATAGATTACAGGATGAAACGATTAAATTGTGGCCCTAGAAAAAACATGATTCCATTTCCGTTTGATGAAAACTGTTTGGTTTTTGTTGCAGGCCATCTACTAGTTAGCCAGTTGTGTACAAATCTCATGAGGGATAGGAGCTTCCTATCATGCCTTAAAGTGACACAATTTTTAACGAGCGAGATCGGAAATAGGCAGCTGTACGACTTATGCTCCTTACTATCCATGTGATGACAACATAACCATCGCCAGCACCCTCAAAATGCATCGCTTGATTGCCACGAAAAACGAACGTGTCCAGAGTGAGGAAAACAATGCCTCTGGCCACGGTGTTGGTTTTTGATGTGGTTTCAAGTGAAGGCAATATCATGCCACATAATATCTTTGATGTCGGCTTGAAAGTCAACATTAAAGTGTACCTGGATATGTTGAAGAGTGTCGTGATCACCTGGTGCAATCAGATAGCCGCTCACAAACTATGGTGTACCAGTT
Organism: Euprymna scolopes; assembly: GCF_053919585.1. Classification (NCBI taxonomy): domain Eukaryota; kingdom Metazoa; phylum Mollusca; class Cephalopoda; order Sepiida; family Sepiolidae; genus Euprymna; species Euprymna scolopes. The sequence continues at coordinate 169,553,041 of NC_136489.1, read as the reverse complement.
GGACTAGACGCCGGCTCACAAGTCTTATTAGGCCCAGGCTGGGCTTTAGAAGGAGTGCTCCAACTTTGTATCCTTCTCTCACTGACTCTCCTCCTCAAAACCTGGGCCCACTAGATTAGTTCATGTTATACGTCGAGAACATCATTAACATAACCTCCCACAACACTGACGCCCGTAGAAAAGGCATACTCACAGTTCCGGACTAGTATTGAGACAGTGATTAAAGCTGAAGACGGCTACATTGAATAAATGGTTGTTTACACCGCTACCCGTCATCAACCGGTTGGGGTCCTCTCCGGCCCTCACTTATAAATGGGATCCCTATGCACGCTTACAGTGGTTGATGTAAAGGTACCGAACTTGTCATGCTAACCAACCATGAGAACAGGGAGGATTTACGTGTTATTAAGCTCATTCACACCACAAACGGTGGCTGGACACAATGGGATCATTTATAATGAGGAAATCTCATTAGTTTTCAAATGTTTGTGTCAATAAAAGTTCCTACTACTGCCCACTCATCTTCATTTGCTTTACTTGTGATACCCCAAAATATTGAAGCAATCTCTTTACACTTTTCGTAACAGTTGATCTATTATATAAAGGAGAGTCGCATGTGTGTTTGTTTGTGTGTTTGTATGTCATGTATTTGGCGTATCAAAAAGGGTATGTTGTGTAATATGTACCATAGCACATATGTCAATATGTGTACTTAGGACGATAGGTTACTTCTGATGTGTATATATGTCGGTAAATGTATATTGTTGGTGATTCTACATTATGTGAACTCAAAGCTATTTATGATTTATTTATATATAATTGTTCATATGCGTGTGTGTGTGGGGAGGGGGTGATACATGTATTTTGGACATACCTTAGTTTCATACATCGTTGACCTTTTCTACCTGAAATTAATCTTGTTCTTGAAGGGGAGGCTATAACCTTTTTGGACGAATATGCATTCACTTCCAAGAACGCTGGTTGGTTTTATATAGTTTTATACACTTCCCAGGTGTCCATCGCAGAAGAATGGAAAGTGAATATCTTTGTTTGCGTGGTTAATTCTAGGTTTCCATTCTAGGACAAGTCACCCTCCTTCCTGGTGAAGGGAGAGGGACGACCTGTTAAACCGTCCGTTCTACTCAACGTCCAAATTCCAACTCCTATGATCTCCAGCTAACCTGATCAACGTGATTCAGACGTAGATCCTATCAGCTGATAAGATACTTCTGCTAAACTGTTCTATGATCAATCTTTGTCATATTTTGACAGGTTTTTATCAATATTTTTCATATTCATTTCTTGTTTATCTCTCCAATTAGATAGATAGATAGATAGATAGATAAATAGAGATGATAGATACAAAAATAGATATATTACTAGATCGAGAGATATATAGATAATACACATAGATAAATAGATAGATCAACAGACATATAAATAAGTAACACTAACTCCTTGTGTTCGATCTACTACATAACATGTATTTCTACTGAAAACTTTTATCATCTACACGTGACCGGGTCCAAACCAGTACAATTTGGTAAAGTTGTATCCCTGACGAATAATATGTAAAAATAAGAAAAGCATTTTAATTCTGTAGCGATTAGCTTGACCAGTTTTTGGAAAGGCGTCCTTTTTCGCATCGCTATTTTACACGCCACGCACGCGTATCGAGCTAAAACTATGTTTAAAAAAATTATTTTGCAAAGTCAAGATATCATGTGTACTCATGTCCGTTTGGAAAAACACCTGTGTCCGGAAGATTTTGCCTTTTTGTCCTCTTTCGCGTTTCACGTTGGAGCCCGGACACTGCGGCTGATTTTTTTTTTCGGTGGCCCGGGCATTCTCATCTATTTTAATTGAAAGAAAAATTGTTTTGAATCATTTAATGTGTATGAGGACGGGGTCCAGTGCACAGGCAGCAAAAAGTACTCACCATATGTAGAATAACATCTTTTCGTATCGCTTCTGCCGGAATATCTAGTAAGGAGGTGGTAACATACTTCTTTTTTAGGGCGATTTCATTTTCGTGTCTTTATCCGTTCTTGTATTTTTCAAATTGCTGTTGAGGTATCGACGTTGCCCGTGATGAAAGTCGTCAATAATCTTAGTATAGCAGGTGTGTCCAAACAGAACATCTTGGCAACGCCGGGTATCCATGCTAGTATTTTTATAAACCAGAGTCCGTGTTTATGATTCTTTTTTAAGCCGACGTGTACTTCTACTAATATATATATATAACGTGTAAATGTGTGTGTGTTTTCCGTGTTTGCAGAAGGTATACTAAACAATAACGGTGACACATTTATTTATGAACTTAGAACAAAATCCAGTACCTACAACTACAGAGACGAAAAATTATAACTACAGAATCATGTTCGCAAATGTTCAGGTTGATAACACTTATTTTCCAAACAACGTTGATTACACACATTAAGTGATTAACAAATGGCACAAAAAAGGTTGTTACAAGTGGCCATTTGGGAAGTCTAGGCGCTGTATGTTCCGGGCTGGGTCGTCGAAATTTCCGCTTGCTATCTTGGTCTGTACTAATTTACTGGAAGAGATGCACCTCCAGTCTTCGTTAAGATATGCATTTAGAGGAAGGGAAAACTCTGATGTATAAACTTGCGATCTACTGCATGCTCTGTCTTGTGGTCGTCATCCGCACCGACAAAGATTAGCAGTTGTTGGTTGTACACAGAGCCTTCTTCACTAAACAAATAATTTGTGCGGATTTCCGAACAACTAAATTGTTATGGCGGAGCCTCAAACGTCGAAATCGACGAAAGAGTATCTCTGCCCCCCCAACCTCTCTCTCTCTCTCTCTCTCTCTCTCTCCCTTTCTCTCTCACTCTTTCTAACTGTTAGAAGCTCTGACTGTCGTTTGGGCGATCGGGTTTCGATCCTGGCTTGAGGTAGTTGCTTGTTTAACTGCACTGATAAGCTGTGAAGCAGCGAAACAGTACTGTATGTTGATGACTATATATATATATATATATATATATATATATATATATATATATATATATATATGTATATATATATATATATATATATATATATTCTATTTTAATAGAAAGTGCTAGTCAGGAATGGAATTGCTAAAAGATTTTAAATGACCACATTAGTTGATAAACACCTGCTTTATATGCAAAAATGAAATGAAACAGCTTGCGCATATTTGTAAATACAACTGTTAGCCGATGTTTGCGGATAAAACACATTTTTAAATAGTCGATAAGCGTGCATCTCAAATTATGACTCCAAGCTACCCAAGTAAACAAGACGGAGAAAAGATCTCATGTGGATGTCTTGGCTGTTAACATTCGATTCAGCAGAAGTTCTAATTTGAACCCCATTTGAATTAGTTATAACAAGGTCTTGGCAAGGATCCAACGTCTACATATAGCCTTTACTCTTAATCTGAGATTGAACACGTACATGAAATCCGTTGCCAAGCTGCTGGAAAAATGGTGGAAGCGTTTTACCGCTCCAGTAGATATCTCACTCCTGATGCAATTCTACCCGTGTAACAGCCAAGTCCGTCCAAGGATTATCTACTGTTGAAACATCTTGCCAGGAGCTGCTAGAAACAGCTTATTCTACCTTGACAGTTTTCAAAATAGATTTCGTAGCCTAGTGGGGAATGCCCTTTTCTTTTCCCTGCAACTTTTCCCCCACAGAAGGGATGTTGCGAGCTTATCTCTGCTTTATCGTTATTTTCATGGCAACTGCTCGTCTGGGCTCCAATCTATAGTACCCCAATGCATGACTTTCACGAAAAGCACTCGTCTAGCTGCAACTACTATCAATAATTGCCCTTACGTTTTATTTGTGCCGAAACGTAAGCGTAGATTCCATGAACAAAACTTATTTCTTAGAACTGCACGTTTATAGAACTCTGTTCCGTTTTCTTGCTTTCCAACTGACTACAATACTGTTTTCTTCAAGTCCAACGTAAACAAATTATTGATGAGCAATCCCCTTAAGTAGTCTAATGAAACAAATTTTCACTACTTATGATTACTACGTCATGTACCCTTTGATCACTGTACACTCACTAATCTTTATCCTCGAGTGGTCCCATGGCCTTGATAAGTGGTGACTCCTTTTTCAAAAAAGGTCATTAAGATAAGAGATAATTTTTCGTTGCATTAAAATTCTTATCGAGATTCATTCTTTTCTGCTAAAACATTAATTTGTATAAGATTTACCATTTATCTGACTGTTGTCCAAAAAATATGTTAACTTGACATGAAAGTCCTTGCGGTTTTGAACGTTTTACATTCAGATGAACATATCTTAGCTCAAACAAAAGATTTTGATCAAAATAAGCACCATCAGAGACAACACACTTTTCCAAACGGAAAACAAATGTATTTATGCTAGTATCGTAAAAATCTTGCCTTCTGGTGGCGATGGAATCGCTGAAGGGCTTTTTTAGTATCGCTTGCGTTTATGACGCATTTCCCACGCAGAAAGTTGTTAAAATATTTTTAAAATGTATTAGTTGGTAGGAGAGAGGTCTGGGGCGTACGGTGGGTGGATCAGAGTTTCGTAGCTCAATTTCTTCAACTTCAGCATAATGTATTATTTTTTTTTTTTTTTACACAGTGATCACCACTTATCAAGGCCCGGAAGCCACTCAGGGATAAGGGTTATTGCAAGTACATTACGTTAGTGTGGAGATTTGATGAAGTGTTTACTTAAGGGGGCGGTTCATTAGGAATTTGTTAACATTAGACTTGAAGACATCCAAGTTGTAGTCCGGAGGGAAGCAGGCAGACGGAACAGAGTTCCACAGGCGTGCAGTTCTAAGAAAGAAGCTTTGTTCATGGAATCCGCGTTTTGATTTAGGCACATATATAGAGTGGGGAAATTTTTCACAGATGAGTTACTGGTGTTTGCTCTGCCATTCGTATCTGCTATCAATCCTGTCTTATAATAAACGAATATAAACGTTTCTTAATTTTATCGATGCATCCGTAACTAATATTTCATCAAGATATGGCGGTTGGTTTAAGCATGAATAATGAAGTAAGTTATATCTTCCGTGATTACATTTAAATATGAAGATATTTTTGGCTTAAATAACTGTGGTAATGGTTATTTACGACTCAGCTTCTGCACATCGGCCCGGATAGATTCAAATATCAATATTTTCCCAGAATAGATCCGATGTGAACATAGAGACATTCAAATATTCGCTTGAGTGCGTTTATCTTGAAAATAATTTCGATAAACTCTTATCGCGACCTCGGATAAATAAGATGAAAAATAAAGAAGGGGATGAGTGTTCGCCTATAATACACCCAATGCAGTAGATGGTATACACCATTTAGCACACACACAATAAATATCTACGTTTACAGAACGCTGCAGCTCATCTTAGATATAAATATTCGTTTGCAACGAATTCACAAGATTATATATTTCAGTAGTGAATGTTAGGAATAGATAGACCTATAATCATGCAAATCTCTACTCTCATATAAAAGTCATTTTGAGGTTGCGAGTTCCTTCCTTATAGATTCCAAAAAGGTTGAGCCTATTTTTTGCAAATTTAACACAAACGTAATTTATATGTCTGGTAGTGTGCTTAGATAAGTTTTGTACAGAAATTCATCTCATAAGCATCGAAAATCGAAATAATCTAATCTGAAAACATTATATTTTTATTTATAAGAGAGGAAATGCTCTTTTAAGATCGTCAAATCTACATATCAGTTGACGAAATATTGTAAACATACGCAAACGAAATTTTATGAACGACATTATCATTGTTATTTTTTATGTTGTATTTTTTTTTTTTTTTTGCGAATTAGTCCACCGGCAAATTATTCCTCCTAATATATAACATTCAATGGAGATTGTATTCTAGAGTGTTATATACGCAATCTGCATGAATTAAAATATCATGTTTAAACGTATTGTACGACCGGACAACGACGGGCGGTGAGCCAGTTATTCTGTATTTTAAATTTATTGCCACATAGCTTAATAAGAAAAATATTCGGTAAAATGTGTTTCATAATAAAACAAGGCCGATAGACATTAGTCGCGTGCTCTCGTGTAATGAATGAATGCGTGAATGTAGGATTGGCATGGAATTCTTAAAGATAAACTAAAATGACCGAAAAATGGGCTGAAATGACTTAAATAAATAAAAAGTAAATGACTTAGAATGACTTTAATGAACTTAAGGATGAATTGAATGACCTTAAGAATGACTTGAATGCTTAAAAAATAACTGGAATCCTTCAAAAACAACTTGAATGATCTGGAGAATGACTTGAATGGCTTTGGAACTGACTGGTTGTAAAGTGGGTGATCATTTTACATCAAATTAATACAGAAAAGTGATCCCCCACTTTATATCACAAAGTTACAAACATAAGTATAGCATGTAGTAAGAAAGATACTACTCTTTGATTTTGGCCAAGAAAAATGTATTTATTTGCTCCCCCACCGAGAAAATTGGGCACAAGGCCGATTTTTTATGTGAAGAGTGAAGGGGAAATGGGGGAAATCTCCCCGGGGAGAATAGTGACAATGCCCATTTTTTAATGTGAAGAGTGAAGAGGAAATAGGTGCCAGCTCCCCGGGGAGTTGGGGAGCTGGATAGTGACAATTGGTATGAAGGGTTGCCCCTACATTGACCAAGGTCTTATATCTAGGGTTGGTATTTATTTGCTCCCCCCACCGAGCAAATTAGGCACAAGGCCGATTTTTAATGTGAGGAGTGAAAGGGAAATGGGGACCAACTCCCCGGGGAGTAGGGGAGCTGGATAGTGACAATTGGTATGAAGGGTTGCTCCTACATTGACCAAGGTCATATGTGGGGTTGCCCCCACATATAATCATTGCTTGCAGTACCTGCCGGAACAGATACTACACTTTGAGATATTAAATCCTTTATTCATGTTAAAAATACATTAAAAATCAACAATGAACAAAAAACTTAGGCACATGGCCAACTCAAAAGGGGGGATTGTGGGGGTCGTTGGTCATCCTTGTCACTCCAGAACTAAACAAAATCAAAAGTTTCTCCCAGCTAGTACCTTCTTTCACCATAATACTGCATTCACACTTTCATACTGGGAGACGTCCTACTACACTCCCAATTTTTAAAACATTTTTATTGACATGTAAATACAAAACAGATAGCAATAAAATGGTACAATAATTCATTTGTGTCGAGGGCGGGGGAAGAAAAAACCAAAGGTGATTAGTAGGACCCTCCCAACCCCATCTAGTTGACAGACTGCCCGTTCCACTAGGTTTGTAAAAGGAACCTCGTTTCTGCGGGCCAGTCTCTAAGTGGGGATGCCCTCTAGATGGGGGTGACTGGAGAAAAAAAATTTGTGGGTAAGGAATGGGGGTTAGTTTGTATTTCTTTCTCTCCAAGATGGGTGAAATTTAGAGGAGGGGGTGAAAAAAAAAATTGCAAGAAGGAGGGGGTGGGGATCTTGGAGGCTTCTAAATCGGGGAGGGATGGAACACACATTCAGCTAGCTGAGAGGCTACTTGTTTAATTTTACTTTACGGAACTGTGCGTTCCACTCCTAGGCGGGGAACACGTATTCAAATGTGGCTCCTTTTCGGATACACAGACTTGCTACATGTATCCATCTTCTGTCAAATGCCGCGCGATGCAGTCTTCTTCTATCACATCCGATCTCCACCCGTAGTTGGTGTTTAAAGAAAGCGCTGGACCTTGGTAGTCGTTTTAGCGCGGCTCGGCACTCTTTCATGTAGGCAGATTCTCCCGGCGGCCTGCGACGGCTCTCGATAGAAGGGTCGAGAACGAGGTCGGGGAAGGCGGCAGTAACCACCGGGTGCCATGGTTGGTCATACAGTGGCTCAGGAAGGCCAGCCTCTCAGCGTCTCGATAACACTTCAAGCCCGGCATTCCCAGGCCTCCCTCACACAGACGTGGAATACAGACCTGTCTGCACACTCAGTGTCTTCCTCTGTCCCAAAGAAGCGAGGACAAGAGTTGGACAAGAGCTGTTAGGTGCTGTGTGGGTAGGGGAAGTACGCCCAGTCGGTAAAGAATGAGAGGAAAGACGTAAGTGGCGCACGCCTCAGCTCTTCCATTTAAGGAAAGTTTCCTAAGAAGCCACGTATTGACTGCAGCCTCCACCTTTGACCTTACTTCCAACCAATTTTTGTCAAGCTGAATACCCGGTCCAAATCACACGCCGAGGATCCGAACTGAGCCATCCGTCCAGCTGAAGGGCGCCGGGAGGTTTGCGTTTCCACTCCAGGCGCCCAACCATAGTCCTATCGACTTGCTGCGGTTTATCTTGGTCCATTTCATTCTTCCGTACTGAGCGAGCGCCTCCGACTCGATCTCGATGTCTCTGAAGCTCGACAAAAAGACCGTGACATCATCGGCGAACGCAGATACTTTGGCGGCTGAGCCACCGGGTATTGTAATTCCGCGCAAGGCCGAAGTTGCCTCCCCATGTCTCAGCTTGCGGAGCAGGGGCTCCAAAGCCAGGACATAGAGCAGGGGTGATAGCGAACAACCCTGACGAACCGACCGAGAGATAATAAAGAGTTGACTTGCACCACAGCTCTAAGTTGTTGATACATCACAGAGATCCACTTGCAGAAGTCCGGGTTAAAACCGGCGGCCTCTAAGATAGACATCAAGAAACGATGGTCGACCTATCGAAAGCTTTTGACTGATATAAGTTGATCAGCGCGGCTTCCGTGTCGTCATGTATTCCTCCCTCTAGGATCGTGCGGATCAGGTGCAAGTTCTGAATCGATCTCCCCTTCACAGCGTAGTTCTGTTCCGGTTCAACCAACTCGCCGATAACAACCTGCGGCCGATTCGACAGGACCTTGGCCAAAATCTTCAACTCTCTGTTTAGCAGAGTTATGGGCCTGTAATCGGCTAACTGTTCCGCACCGTGTCCGCCACCTTTCCTCACCAATGTGATCACTCCCTTGGTGACTTGCCCTGGGATGGATCCCTGAGCAAACCAATGGTTGAACACATCCGTCAAAAGAGGCAGAAACATGGGCGACAGCCTCAAATACAGTTCGTATGGCAGACCATCGAGCCCCGGCGATCCGTCACAGCTGACCTGCTTCAGCGTAGTAAAAACCTCCCGCTCCGTCACCCAGCCCTCGCAACTAGCTGCTCTAGCCGCCTCGAGGCGGAGAGAGTCAGCCAAATAGTCGCTAAACTCAAGGACCGGAAGATCGGGCTGCTGCGTATAACGCTCCGCGAAATGTTCTAGAAACCCCTCGCAGATCTCCCGAGTCGATTCGTCGATTCCAGGGTGCGTCCATCTGGATGACTTACCTTTGCAAATGTATTTGTCCGAGCCACGCCTAGAAATTTCACGACGCGCGTCAGTGTTGAAGTTGACTGCTTCAGTGCCTATCTTCCTAAGCCTAGCTCTGACTACTTGACCTTCATAACGCTCGCTATTCTCACGCAGAAGGTCCTGTTTTGCTACTTCCTGACTAACCCTATCACCCTTCTCCGTAGCTCGGGCTAGTTTCTGCTCTACCTTCTTCTCGTATTGGCCTTTTCTAGTGCGAGGCGCTGGGCATAATTGAGGGAGAAAGTTCTAATTTTGACTTTTAGACCTACCCAATACTTACTCCCAGAAACCGCCCCCACTAGTGTTTTTTGAATTAATTCTATTAGGTTCTCTTGGAAGGCTTTTGGTCTTCCAGTGAGCCATTAACTTAGGCCTATTTCCCAGCTTCAGCCGGGCCATAACTAGTTTATGATCCGTTTGACCTAGCTAAGTGAACGTGGGACAAGATAAGAAGTCTACTTCGCTTTTCCTAACTAACATCCTGTCCAAGTAAGTGTTTGGATAGGAGGAAACGCTATATGTCCACGTCCACATCTCCCGCCCCGGATGCTCGACCCGAAACCCGTCGACCAGACAGCATCTAGCCATCAGATCGGCCAGGCTGGACTCGCACCTCTCCGATCCTCTAGCATCACCTCCTACCTTATCGATCTCGGGGTCTAAGATGGCGTTCCAATCCCCCATTAGCACTACCCGCTTCCAACAATCTACAAACGCGTCAAGCTAACTGAAGAATGAGACCCTCTCACGAGCGGTGTTGGGCGCATGAACCGCGATCACCCGAAACACAGAATCTTTTACGGCAACATCGGCCACAACCCACCGCATCCCTATGAATAACGTCGACCGTCGCTGACTGGGTACGTTTAACCAGCACGGAAACTCCCTTTCCCCGCGGACTGCCATATGCTGAGAAACCTCAAAAGCAATCTGGTTTTTCTTCTAAGTAATTGTAAGGAAATCTCAAAATATGCTATGATTTTTTTCATATTTTTTAACGTCTTTAAATAATAAATCTTTCTTCATAGTAAAATCTCTTTTTTCGCATCTTAATATTTTAGATGTGCAAGCTTACTCGATTTAAAGTATGTTGGTGCAATTATCCTTGAAGGCTGACCAAATTTAATAGAGTAAAATTTGGTTCGGTTTTAGAAAACGACCCACATATTACTTTCTATTTTAGAAAATGACTTGTCTATTTATTGGTTAATTTTTTTTTGTACTGAAACACCACACGTGCTTTGTGATCGAACCAATAAGCCTCTTTTTATTCTAGTGTGTATATGTGTGTAGACATATCGACATATGCATTTCTTGTTATGTTGTACTACTTATGTATATGTGTATTATGTAATTCTATACGAGCGGTCTTCAATAAGTTCTCAGACATTTTATACAGACATTCAAATTTATCGTAAACTCTTGAACACTCAGTAGTTATTGCTATGTATCTTATGAGATGACGCACTATTTTTATGATTTTAGGTTCAAATGTACAAATACATCAGGAATTATAATACATTTTACTAAAGCCTAATTGTCGCAGCTACTGAATTTTAAAAAGGCAATATTGGCATAAAAACACTTTAAAAGAACGATATGCAATTAAATGCTGTTTTAGACTTGGTAAAAAGGCCCAAAAAACGTTTAGTATACTTTACTGTTTTTGACTATCTTGCATGGATGAAGCATCGGTTTGTGAGTGGCATAAAAGATTCAAGGAAAGCAGGGAGCCTGTAAGGGATGATAAAGGGTGTGGGACGAATAAGGAAGTGAGAACACCAGAGTTGATTGGCTAAATAAAGAATGTCATAGATAAGGACTGTTTTGTGTCTATAGAGATAATAAGTGCGCAAATTTACGTCAGTGTGGAAACTGTACACAAAATAATCGCGAGGAATGAAAGATGCGGAATATTTGCACGTATGTAGCAGTCCATAACTCCATCCTTGTCACAAACTATTTGACCAAGATAGGCATAATGATAGTTCCTCACCCTACCTTAAGTCCATTGCTTGTTCTCAATAACTTCTGGTTATTCTCTAAGATCAAGAAGAAATTTTGCTGCTGCATTATTAGACAATTTAGTGGGAAAATGAGGCTACGACGAGGGTTATTGACTCGCTCAAAAACGGTTACTTCCGTCACACCTTCCAGAAGTTGTTGGAACGGTACAACAAGTGCATTAAGACTGGAAGAGATTACTTCGCAGGGGACTTATGTGTGTACTATCAATTAAAGTGACCATACTGAAAAAGTCTGGAAACTTAATGAAGGCACTTTGTATGCATGCCTTTATCACTCTAGTTCTGTACGTATCTCTTCAACTCAGATGACATTGCGATCGTGAACAGTTAGAGCAAACATAGACGCATACATATCACACGCAATGGCGTCCAAATTCACGACCAGTTCCTCTGCTAACTAATATCCTATCTCCCACTTTTTATCCCTCCATCCGTATTTATCTATTTATCTATCAATCTATCTATTTATCTCTCTATCTATTTATCTATCAATCTATCTATCTATCTATCTATCTATCTATTTATCTATCAATCTATCAATCTATATATATATATATATACACTTGTGCCCGATATTATTCATACCCCTCGGATCTTTGAGATTTCTATAAGATTATTGCTCAAACCAGAAGGTAGACAATATTAAAGGGATTTCAAACAATAAATCAAGCATAAGCATTTAATTTAAACTCAACAAATAAATAAATTATGCAAGTTTGAAACATTATACAAAGAAAAACAATAATGGCACTAGTTCAAAATTATTCATACCTCTCTTACTAATAGTCAATAGCATGCCCTTTATTCTTAATAACTGCCTGTAACCGTTTTGGATATTTATCAACAAGGTTTTTACAAGCATCAACACTGATTTTTGACCATTCTTCAATGCAGTAGTTCTCCAAATCCCTCAAATTTCTAGGTTTCCGCTTTTTAACCTCAGTTTTCAATATGTGCCAGAGGTTTTCGATAGGGTTCAGGTCGGGACTCTGGCTAGGCCATTCCAAAACATTAATTTGATTATCCTCAAACCATTTCTTGACTATTTTGGCAGTATGTTTTGGATCATTATCCTGTTGAAGGACCCAGTTTGGTCCTAAATGGAGCTTCTCCGCATCCTGTCTAATGTTTTTCTGGAGTATCTCCAAATATTGCTCCTTCTTCATGGTTCCATCTATCTTGACCAAACTACCTGGACCACTAGCCGAAAAGGAGCCCCAAAACATTAGGCTACCACCACCATGTTTCACCGTGGGTATGGTGTTCTTTGGGTTGTAAGCTTCTCCTTTCTTCCTCCAAACGTAAGAAGCATCCATATGGCCAAACAATTCAATTTTTGTTTCGTGAGTCCACAAAATACTTGAGAAAACGGACTCTGGAGAATTCACATGGTTCCTAGTAAACTTTAGACGTGCTGCAAGGTGTTTTCCGGTGTGCAATGGAGTCCTTCTTGGTCTTCTTCCTTTCAGACCATTTTCATGCAGAGTCCTTTGCAATGTTTGCCTTGATATTTTTATGCCAGAAGACTCCAGATTTTCTAAAATGTCCTTAGTAGTGGTGGTTGGATTTGCATTAACACTTCTTACAATATTCCTGGTGGCTCTAGCAGACAGTTTCCTTTTCCTTCCTCTACCAATCAAGTTGTTTGTTGTGTGGTGGCTCTGGAATTTTTTGATGATGCTCTGTACTGTTGCTGTAGGGACCTCAAATTCCTTGGAAATTGACTTTTAACCTAAACCATCCTTATGTGAATTCGCAATTTTAGCCCTAAGATCATTACTAAGCTCTTTTTTCTTCCCCATTCTAATAATTTTTATTCTTTTATTGGTTTTCAGTTGATATCATTTTAATTTCTGAAAAATGCAAAAAACGAAATGAAATTAATCAAAGGTTGTATAAAAGCATTCAAAATAAGAATCAAACAGGAAACAAAGTCAGAAACTCGATTAATACTGAAAAAATAAGGGGGTATGATTATTTTTGAACATTGCAGATTTTATAAATAGCTGTATATTTCTTTTATTACAAGTATCCCGAGATTTTAAAATGACGAAAATGATCAGAAGAGGTTTATTAAGAATATGTATCAATATGGACGTAAACAATAAATTCTAACAAAGTTACACCTAATAAACTCAATTTTCAAGGGGGGGTATGAATAATATCGGGCACAACTGTATATATATATATATATATATATATATACAGGGTGTCCGTAAAGTTACTATACAGTCTTACAAGTTACTGTGCTTGATTAAATAAACATGTAAAAAAAATAAATATTAACTATTAATACAAATATAATACAATAAAACAATAAGACTGTATAGTAACTTTACGGACACCCTGTATATATATATATATATATATATATATATATATATATATATATATATATATATATATATATATATATAGTAAGTTATAAAATGCATATAGCGATTAAGCTACACTGAATATTCCGCGTTTCATCCACTCTAGGATTTTTCAGACTTATGCGTATAAGCCGAAGAATCCTATAGTGGATTAAACGCGAAATATCCAGTGTAGCTTAATCGCCATATACATTTTATAATTTACTAACTAGCTCTACCTATGTATTGAGCACTTTTGAAGTAAATACTTAAAGTTTACGCATAAATCTATACTTTCGTATATTAATTTAATGTGAGTAAATTAAGTAGTTATATATATATATATGTATATATATATATATAGATAGATAGATAGATAGATAGATAGATAGATATCCCTCTCTCTTTCTTTCTCTTTCTAGTTTCTTATAAACCGTGCGGTTTTTATAGCCAATCAATCTGCGATCTCTTTCGATCCATATCAAACATGTCCGAGAAGCTCTTTGCAAATCTCTCACCGCAAACCTCATCACACAAATAAAGAGCCGCCTGGATCTGTCTTGTCGTTCAACAGCTGTGCAAGTCAGGATGATAATTGCTTGTGACGCTAACATTATCAAATAACTAAGAATGACGCCATCGACCGTGCAAGTCAGCCAGCAATGCTAAACGATTTCACGCGCCACTACACTGCACACTTCCTACTTTTTCGAAATTGAGAAAAAAAACAAAACAATGAATTCTGTACACCGAGTTGAGAAACGACAGCATGGTGGTTCTTTGACGACACGGGATTGGCTAAAATATTTTGTTGTTTCCATGTTGATCATAGATAATTAATATTGCTTTTAACACCGATGGTTAATTGTAAGGCATAACGGCAGATCTACCCTGGTTTTCTAATGTATGCCGAAATCCCGCATCTAAATATAAATAGTATAAAAGTCAATGTATTCTATAGACCTATGAGAAGCAAAGCGATAATAGTTCCTTATTATTAAACATTAGTTGCCCGGTCATGCAGTACATGATATTTTAATTTATGAAGATTGTGTATGGATTATTATAGTATCAATTTTCTACTAATTATTATATAATACAAGCAATAATATGCCCGTTTGACGAATTCGAAATTTGGCTGACAGAACAAGAGCACGCTTCCCCGTGAAGTAAATTAAGGGTTCCGCTCTAAATTCTGTCCAATTTCCCGAGTTCGACAGAAACATTCCCGAGTTCGACAAGATACATCTGAAGAAGTTCGGAGGTTATATCAACCGAAACGTTGACGGAATCACACTCAAGATGAGAATAGTAGTCCGATGAATAATAATACTAAAGATAATGTTTACAAGGGAATATTTTACGTTACACCGGCTGATAAAAATATATTCAAGGACAACGGAAAAGCCACAAATATGAGCCTCACTATCAGATTGAAGTTTCTATTATACAAATATCAATTCATCTCTATATAAATAAAATGAACTCATTTTTTCCCGTCTGATTTTGACATTAATAGGATTAAAAATCAAGATATTTCATGCAAATATAATATGCACAAACGGCAGAACAATATCTGAGGTGTGTTATAGGCTTATTATTTCTCAAATTCCTCGATAATCTTAGATTTCTATACTTTTTCTGCTGAGAAGTCACGGCCAAAATCGGTTAAGATCAATGGAAGTGGTAAAATATTTTCTCTCTAATTAATTCCTCCTCCCCTGCCACCACTTAACACCGTTTGAGGATCGTTCACAAGGAACAGTTGAGAAGAGAACACCGGTTTGGCTTCGTAGTTCTTTCATGTGAAGTTATTTAAAATCACTAAACTAAGCTGCAGTGCTCTGTGGCGTAGTGGTTAGCGTGCTGGACAATTCGCATTATATTTTCACGTTCGCGCCGACCTACCGTAGTTGGTTTTTTTTTTGTTTTCCTAAACAACTAGAATGGACTTTTCTTGGTGGCCGAACTGTTAACGTTGCAGATGTGTTTTTTTTTTCACACTTTATTTTCCTACTTTTACTCATGACTCCGGGTTTGATCCTTCCTACTTACCTACCATAACATTTTTTAAAACTCCCCCCCGTCCCGGAAACAAACACTCGGGCAACGCCAGGTACCCCCGCTAGTATTTAATAAATCAGCAAACCAGGAGAACCCGCAAAAAAACAGACTTGCTCAACATCTTTGAAATAAGCAAATTCACTCTCTGACAAAATAATTCAACTAGAAAGTCTAAATAATTTTAATTAGTTCTTAGATAAACAACCAATCGCCCGACCTTCACATTCCCTCTTTGTCTATTAGCTAGGCGCTGAGGTGCGACTACAGAGACTAAACAGAAACACCCAATGCCATCCTGATCTCCGCCATCCGGGGAGTATTCGCGGGCTCCCGTCGGCGCTTGTGGAAAATGAATTCTCCCAGTTTTTCCTGACTCGTATAGAGACGGTGATCGATACTGAAGGCGGCTACATTGAATAACTATCACCTCTACTACATAATCAAGTTACCATTAATTTTGTTTTAATTCAATTTTAACCCCAAACAAGGAACAGTGCCACTTTGAAGCAGGGGGCTAAAATCAGGGACTTAATTTTCACAGGCATTATGAAGGGAGATGTGTAGAAAGATGTTTGTTCATATTACACTTGAACTTCTGCATATCAGTAAAGTTGGGAAAGCAGAATCCCGGAAGGGAGTTCCAAACACCTGCAGTTCTGGGGAAGAAACTATTGAAGTAAAAGGCTTTCTTGCACCTAGGGATCTCTACTGTAAAGGGATGAGACTTACTAGCTTGTCGAGTTTGTCGGGGGTAGTTACGTCGAGGAGGTACAAGTGTTTGCAGTTCGTCAGAGCATTCACCATTAAAGTATTTGTAGAACAGGAAGAGGGATGCAAACAAAACAATGGATTCTGTACACCGAGTTGAGAACCGACAGCATGATGGTTCTTTGAGGACATGGGATTGACTAAAATATTTTGTTGTTTGTTTCCATGTTGATCATAGATAATTAATATTGCTTTTAACATCGATGGTTAATTGTAAGGCATAACGGCAGATTCACCCTGGTTTTCTAATGTATGCCGAAATCCCGCATCTAAATATGAATAGTATAAAAGTCAATGTATTCTATAGACCTATGAGAAGCAAAGCGATAATAGTTCGGCTGACTACAATATGGTTGTCTTCAAGTCTAACGTAAATAAGTTCTTGATGAGCCGTTCCATATAAGTTATCAAATTTACCAAATTTTCATTACTAATGATTACTATATTGTCCAATTTCTAGTGTACACTCTTTAACCTTTATCCTTGAGTGGCCTCAATAAATATATATATACATATATATATACATATATTAATATATATATATATTAATATATATATATGTATATAGACATACACATACAATACTGTTTCGCTGTATCACAGCTCATCAGTGCGGCTATACAGGCAACTACCTCAAGCCAAGATCGAAACCCGACCGCCCGTAAGATAGACAAGGCTTTGAACGATTACGCCGTACAGGTAGGAAATTAATGATTTTTTGACATCCTCCGAATACCTAAGTTCGATTTGTTTACACAAAGAGTATTGCTAAAGACACTAATAGTATATCGTGTATCACTTCCCAATATGCTCAACTCAAGATAAGGAGTATATATATATATATATATATATATATATATATATATATATATATATATATATATATATATATAATACATAATTATATATATATTACATATATATATATATATATATTTATAATAATTATTATAGTAAATTATTATATATATATTAATATATATATATAGTCATACACATACAGTTCTATTTCATGGTATCGCAACTCATCAGTGTAGCTAGACTAGTATCTTTCCCTGGCCGAGGCTTCTTCCTACAACCATCGCATTGATAGTAGGAAGTTCCACCCATCGACCCAGAGAGCGGCGCCCGAGTAAATGATCTCAACAAATGTCCATTTTAACAAACATTCTCCCACCACTGTATTCGGCATTAAATAACCTAAAAAGTGTTGATATGCCGCCAAAAAAACAAAAAAACAAAAAGAAAACAACCAAATTAACATTTTCGCAGTTTATAATTAACTCTTTTCTTTAATCTTTTCAACACCTGCCAACATCGTCAGTAGTGCCTGCTTTAGTGTGTGTGTGTGTGTGTGCGTGTGTGTGTGTGTGTATGTGTGTGTGTGTGTGTGTGTGTGTGTGTGTGTGTGTGTGTGTGTGTGTGTGTGTTGACATATAACACGAATACATAAACCTGGTTTTGCTGCTCAACCTCTGGAAGTTTTCCAGCACTTCTTGGGGAAGCAGTGTTCTGTGTAAATGAAGACGTTTCAACAGAGATCCCAAGACGCTGTGTATCTTTATGCAGTTTATTCACTCCCAGGCATGACTACTAACAGAAAAGTGATCGCCGATGTTTCCCTGGGTGGCTAGTCCTTACACGTCCCTCCTCTGAGACGCTCCCCCCTTCGAGAGAAGATCCTTTTCAGATCATCTTCTTCTGTTGACATCCTCAATTCTACTCCGACTATCTTCTCACCTAACTAGAACACATGATCACATACACGTATTTCCGGCTCAGCTACCAGAGTCTTCCGGTCAACGAGTGTGATGTGACTTTCACATGTTTTAACAATGTCAAAACACAGTTCACACTTCCGTGTTATGTTATGATTTCGTTGTGTTTTTATTTTGCGTTACGTTGTTCTTGTTATTGTTGTTGCGTTCACGCATCTATACTCGCTGTATATCAATCAAATAATCATAAGCGAAAAAGTACACTTTAACAATTGGTTCGATATAATGATCAAATATGTTCTCCGTTCGCGAGCATTTCTGAGTTCACTCGGTGCAAAATGACGGATGCTTCAGTTCGCTTTCCAGACAAACGTATTTGAGATGGACGGAGCAGATGAGCGCGAGAGGGGAATACTAAAATGGAACAGAAAAGATGTGGAGGGGGGGGTGAATGTTTTAAAAAATACGGAAATGGAATAATCATGACAAGAATTTGAGGCAGAAAAGAGGATGAAATGAGTTCTAGAAAATGCGAGATAGATTAGAGGGGGTAAGATCATATGGGATGGAAAACGATGGACGGATGGGTAAGGTATAAAAGAAAGAGGACGTTTCAGCTAAGAAATAAATATAGAAAGTTAGATATTAGAGGATAAGTGTACTATCTATCTATAACCATGTTTCTCTCTTTCGTTTTATCTAATATATAAACGGCTATATGCCTGTGTGTCTGTCTGTCCCCATACTATCAAACTCTATATTCTCCGAAATAAAGTTCTAGAGGGGCACTAGAAGTCTCAAATGATTGGATATTATAGGGACCGTTTTTTATGGGTCTTTAGTCGGTTAAAATTGTTTTTAAGGGGTAAAAAAATGGGTCAAAATTGTAAAAATCGTTATGGATTTTGTACATTCATCCTAGTTTAGTTTTAATTTTAATTTTTAAATGTTTAATGTTTAATGACACCTGCATACTTTATTTGTACTTTTGAGATCACGACTCGATAATAATATATGCGGAATCTAAATTAAAATATCATATTTAAGCGTACTTTACGCCTGGGCAAAGCCGGTCCCCCTCCCCCGCGTATATATATACATGATTAGATTTTTGTTCTTTGGAAAAGAAATCCAGCAGAGTGCTCAATTAAAAGGAAAGTCCGAAGATATCCGAAAAATAAGAGCGTATTTATATTTTGTATTTTGTGTACAGAAATTTGTTAGATGGGGCAAGTCATTGGTACCGTCGGTTTCAAGCCCGATAATTAGGACCGTTTAAGATATCCATACCAATCTCTCTTCAGCCAATATTCATCTCTCATCTAAACAGAGACATTTATTTCGAACGTGCCATTGTCATACATATACTTTGTATTTTGTGTACAGAAATCTGTTAGATGAGATAAGTTATTGGTACCGTCGGTTTCAATTAGGACCGTTTTAGATATCCATATCAAGCTCTCTGCAGCCAATACTCATCTAAAAGATGAGTATTCGCTAAAGAGACGGTACAAATGACTTATATAACAACTTTCTTTACACAAAGTACAATGTATATATATATATATATATATGTATATATATATATATATATATATAATTATTTTCCACAGCCGAACCAACGTCGAAGCCCACAAGAGCCAAGAAAGCCAACAAACCGGAAGTCCAAGACGAGTTTCGCCCTCATTTTGGGCTCATCAGTAGAATATCTGCATGAATATAATTACACGTAATAGTTAACTAAAGACGTCCATCCCATAAGAAAACCGAAAAAACTAATAGGGAATTAATTAAAATTAATGTTTAAAAGAATATGCAAATTAGCTTGATCTTTCCATGGCCCATATATAAGAAAATTGTATTTTCTTTTTAAAAAGAGGGTTTTTAATATGAATATTTATACACACAAAAGAATCACGAATTTATAGGAGTATAATATAATATAATATAATATAGATAGATAGACTAAACACAATAGACTGCAGTAAAACGTTACATGCAATTTTTTTTTTAGTTTCTGCTAATTTGAAAAAAAAATGGCCGCTATTCCATGCAATTTTTCACTGTTTTCTGAACGTCCGTCGTTGCCCAGTCGTACAATACGCTTAAACATGATATTTTAATTTATAAAGGTTGTATTATTATAGAATTGTGATCCAACCGTGGTAACAACATGTCTGGTCGTGGAAAGGAAGGAAAAGGTTTAGGAAAAGGAGGCGCTAAGCGTCATCGTAAAGTACTTCGTGATAACATCCAGGGTATCACGAAATCTGCTATCCGTCATCTTGCCCGTCGAGGTGGTGTGAAACGTATCTCTGGTCTGATCTACGAAGAAACTCGCGGTGTCCTGAAAGTTTTCCTTGAAAATGTCATCCGTGATGCCATCACCTACACCGAACACGCCAAGAGGAAGACTGTCACCGCCATGGATGCCGTCTATGTTCTGAAGAGACGAGGAAGAACCCTTTACGGATTCGGAGGTTAAACCATGATTTGAGCAAAGAAAAACGAACCAAACCTTTTCCTCCCTTTCCACAACCAGACATGTTGTCAATTGAAGTATTATGAAAATACGAATACGATGGTAAAAGATAACCCAAGAGATGGGGGTAAGGAGGGCTGAATTGGAGCTATGGTTTAAAATTGCCCCAAAAGGGGGCCAATGAGAGATGAATTAAAGCCTTTTTATTTAATTAGCGATCCCGGGGCAATATAAGTTGACCCTGCCAGTTTAAAGGAGAAAGCGGTTGGTCGTTGATGTGAAATACATTGTCATTGTAAAAGAAAAAACAAAGTGAAAAATATTAAACACTATTGCTGTAAGAAATTATTATTTGAAAGTATTTAGCCATTGTTTGGGCTAGAAGGTCCAGGACGAAGTCGGCCGGTTTATTGGAATCGGCGATGAGAACCTTTGCTATGCGATAAATTATCTAATTGGCGTGCATGAAGATGGCTAATTATCTAATCAGAACTGATCTATTTATGACGGAATGGACGGTGAGTGGCTAGATGAGAACCACAGCTCTGCGCAGACGCCATCCACTCCTTCCATATATAAGGCGCTGCAGAGCAAGGTAAATCGGTTTTAGAGTTATTGCGGAGTTTGGAGCTTTTAAGAGACTGTACACTGCCCCACCCCTTCCCTAAATGCGAGAAAGTTTTCTATTCTAATAATTTCTTCCCTCGAACAGCTAGACTTTGGAATTCCCTTCCTGTTGCCGGCTTTCCTGTCTGTACTGATATGCAGAAGTTTAAATGTAACATAAACAAATATCTTGTTAATCTTTCCTAGGCGTGGCTCCAAATAGTAGCCCTTTACGTCAAAGTGGCGAATTGCTTTGTAAGGGGTGAACATGAGTAAAAAAAGAACAATTATGTCAGTGTTTTATGCCACAAAAAGGAATTTCAAGCCAATATTTGGCTTCCGTGAATTGAAGCATTTTGTGGTGTGTGATATAGGAAGCGATATAATAGATGTTTGCAATGAAAAGATGAGAAACTCGAGACGATTATAAATATTAAGCTTGCCTACTTGCCGTCATATGAGACGTAGCAACTATAGCAATACTACTTTAGAAACAATAATTCTTGAATATTTATAATTTACTTTAGTTTTGCCATCTTGAA
Source organism: Euprymna scolopes (assembly GCF_053919585.1). Lineage (NCBI taxonomy): Eukaryota > Metazoa > Mollusca > Cephalopoda > Sepiida > Sepiolidae > Euprymna > Euprymna scolopes. The sequence continues at coordinate 169,531,127 of NC_136489.1, read as the reverse complement.
TCAGTTTGAACCATATTTGGATAAATAAGTAAGTCGGTTAAAAGAATCACGAATTGTAATAAAACCCGAAGCGCGTTTCGTCAGACAAACTTTTCAAGGATGAGAGAGAGGGACAGAGAGATAAAGAGAGAGAGAGAGAGAGAGAGAGAGAGTTAAGAATAATTTTTCCATTGATCAATTTGGTAAACCCAAATGGAGAGTGGAATATTTATTATTTTTAATATATAATTATTTACTGACACGTGTTTCATCGTCTACAGCTCATCAGAGTGGCTGACTCTAGCGAGATCAGAGCGGCTGACTCTAGCGAGATCAGAGCGGCTGAATCTAGCGAGATTCGAAATCGGGAACCCATGGAACGAAGAAAGGTAAGCAATGAGTGGTGGAATGTATCGCGTTTATATATATATATATATTTCAAGCATCTAAACTAGACAATTCAAAAATGTAATTGTCTAGTTTAGATGCTTGAAAATACCATAAGGTTGAAATAAATTATTGCATCGACAATTATGTAATTTCCGTGTTATATTTTTATGTTATATATATATATATATATATATAAATATAAATATCCCGTAGCAATATATATATGTATATATATATATATATATATATATATATATATATATATATATATATATATATATATATATTGCTACGGAAACATATATGCACATGGACATGTGTACCTTATAATGTTTGTATAACTAAACATATATTTATTAATGTTTGTATAACTAAACATATATTTTATAACTTACTATATGTGTGTGTGTGAAGACATAGATAGATAGATAGATAGATAGATAGATAGATAGATAGATAGATATTGACACCACAGCAAGAACGTCTATTTTCATATAAAGTTATTAGTTATTGAATTGGTTTATGGGAGAGAACTCTGAAAAAAAGTTAAATAATAAACAAAATTACCTCCCTTAGATCTAAGAACATGACGTGCTTCAATTCAGTTGAACCTAAAATTATTATATAAGGTAATATTTGTATATTAATAGAGATAAAGCGCTTTTTTTTGTTGTTGTTGTTGTTTTTATTTTAACGTAGTAATGTTTTACGATCAACATTATTAGAGTTACTTCCATGTTAAACACCATAACAGATTATGTTTTTTTTGCCTGCGTGTATTTAAATAATTGTCAAATTTTATTCACTTATTTTTAAAAATGGTAATTAAATTTATAATTCGTAGATCAATAGAAAGATAATTAACAAATTTATATCAGAAGTGTGCGCTGTTTTACAATTGGTCATTGTCCTGAGGGAGACAACTCACTGTTACTAAGAGATTCGTTCATTTTTCCATCTTATAATTTAGTACGCTAATAAGCTGTCAGTAAATTTACATGAGCGGTTTACAAAACATAATTATAGATGTTTCATTCTTTTCTTTTTCTCTTTTTTTTTTTTTTTTTGGTTGGGGTATTCAATTTTAGGACTTGTATAGATTTTAACGTGCTTCTACACTTTAATTAACCTTTTTTTTTCGTAAGTAACACGCCGACATTAACCGAGAAAATAATCGTTTAATATTTCACAAACATTTTGTTTACATTGATGGAAGGGAATTCTGTGAGGGGCTGGTGTGATACAACTTTTATAATTGGATACTCCTCTACAAAAAAAAAAAAAAAAAAAAAAAAAAAAAAAAACATAAAATAATGTTTTTGTAAACCGCTCGCTAGTGTAAACTTACTGACATCATTATTAGCGTCCTAATAATGAGATGAAAAAATTAACGAATCTCTTAGTAAAAGAGAGTTGTCTCCCTCAGAATAATGATAAATTGCAAAACAGCACCCAGTATTTAATTGACAAGTAAATTATTATTTTCTTATTTTAAGATTGTTTAATCGGTCGGTTAATTATTTCAGCGTCGCATGTTGTTCCTATTTACAATGCCTCTCCACGGGACAGAGTTAGACACTAGGGTCGTTTTTTAATGTGGAGAAAAGGAACAAAAATAAAAATTTTCTCAGTCGTGAAGGATTTCTCCTCCACTGACAGATAACAAAAAATTGAAGTGCAGCACTGCAGCAGCATCTGAAGAACAGATACTACACTTTGATCTTGTTTATATATTTCATTGCTTTTAAAATTTTGTAAATACAATTAAGTAAAAAAACAAAAGATTTTCAAACAACAAAATTAGGCACAAGGCCCTACAAGAAATTGGGGAAGGGAAGGGTTCAGGATCCGAAGGTCAATGTTGTTACTTGGAAATATTTTCTGAATAATTCCTAGTTATCTCCCTTGCATCAACTACAACAAATGCTTCCATAAAACAGTTAATATTAAAAGAAATTGTTTAGTCTAAACATGATTTTGTAATAAAAAAGTTACCGTGTCTATTTGATTTAAATGATTACACTTAATTTTTAAAAAGAACAAGCAGAAAGTCATTGTATTATAGGGTGCTCTCTCTCTCTTTCTCTCTATCTATCTATCTATCTCTCCCGTGCTAGAAAACTACTTAGGCCTGTATATATATATAAATATATTCGTCAGGCTTATGCTCTAGATCTACCTACGTATTGAGCACTGTTGAAGTAAATACTGTAAATTTACGCATAAATATATCTTTGGATATTAATTTATGCGATTAAATGAAGTAGTCATACACACACACACACACACATATATATAATATATATATATATATATATATATATATATATTCCTACCAAATAACTCTGTCAATTTTCAGTCTAGAGACTCGGGATTTTACATAAGGAGTAGTGAGATTTGGGAAAATCTTTTTAATTCGTTTTCGGCTAGAAATTTGACTGTCAAGGGGGCAAAGTTTAACGATTTGGCCTTGAGAAATAGTTTTGGAGCTAGTTTTATTAATGCGTGTATTTTGAAATATAAATCACTGGCGACCATGTTTGAACAGGCAGCATATGAAAGGGGCCAACCCTCAATTTGTTCAGGTATGCTGAAAACGAATATCGCAAGGAAAATTAGCTGAGACAAATAGTTTTGGAGCTAGTTTTATTAATGCGTGTATTTTGAAATGTAAATCACTGGCGACCATGTTTGAACAGGCAGCATATGAAAGGGGCCAACCCTCAATTTGTTCAGGTATGCTGAAAACGAATATCGCAAGGAAAATTAGCAGAGACAAATAGTTTTGGAGCTAGTTTTATTAATGCGTGTATTTTGACATGTAAATCACTGGTGACCATTTGTACAGGCGGCATATGAAAGGGGCCAACCCTCAATTTGGTCAGGAATGCTGAAAACGAATTTTTTATATTATATTTTTTATATATAAAATTTTATATATTATATTTTTATATATTAAATTTAGGTGAGTAAATTAAGAAGTTAGTTATATATATATATAGATATAGATATATACAACTACTTCATTTACTCATATAAAATTAATATACGAAAGTATAGATTTATGCGTAAACTTTAAGTATTTACTTCAAAACTGCTCAATACGTTAGTAGAGCTCGTTAGTAATTTATGAAATATATATGGCGATTAAGCTACACTGAATATTCGGCGTTTCATCCACTATAGGATTCGTTAGCCTGACGAATCCTATAGTGGATGAAACGCCGAATATTCAGTGTAGCTTAATCGCCATACATACATATATATATATATATATATACATATATATATGTTAGTACATTTTCATATGGTTTTTTAAAGGTAGATAACTCTTATTTTTATTATCTCCCTTGAGAAAGCACACACATCTATATGTATATATATATATATATATATATATATATATATATATATATATATATATACACATATATTTGTGAGTATATTTTCATATGGTTTCCTAAAGGTAACTCTGACTTTAATTATCTGCCTTGATTAATATCTGAGAAGTTCTTTTTGTTTTAACTTATTTTAAAGCGTTTATTTACTTGTGAACATAAGTGTTCAGGCTCAAATTAGAACAAGACCGAGGTGACTGTCATGAGACCGTCGTCTCCCTGCATATTAAAAGAAAGTCCCCACCAACCTCCATATGTAGTTACTTGTCATGTCGAAAATAGTAATATATCCAAAAATTACGAAAACTCTACAAGTGCAGAGTTCTTTATAGTTCAAAGTAATTTGTATGTTTGTTAAAAACTACTTCAAAAATGCTGTTTGACTTTAAGTATCGTTTAAAGACAAAACCAATATTAAGTATTTAATTGTCATGCCGAAAATAGTAATATATCCAAAAATGACGAAAACTCACCAAGTGCAGAGTTCTTTATAGTTCAAACCAATATTAAGTAATTTTTTTTTGCATACATTATTGCTGATATTCATGCTGCTCCTCTTTGATAAAATTGTCTCTAGGATGGATTAGGGTTGGGGGTCAGGGTTAGCTTCTTTTTTTTTTATATTTGATATGTAATTCTATGTCGATTTTTTTAATCTTTTCGAGTATGCTGAAAACGAATATCACAATTAACTTTGGGGCTTATAAATCGTTTACCAGATATCAATAAACATGATGTATAACAAATAGATAACACAGAAAATAGACTTATAGTTTTTAAATGTTTATTAGAAGAAACATATGTAACCCACAGTGGGGACCCTAACAGGTACTACCACTCCGGGTCAGAGTGGACCTGGGAGCAATGGTAATTAAAGGGTGGCTCCACACTCCCCAAGCCCGCTTATGGAGCTTTACCATCGGATACAGTTTAAGGTCATATCCAGGACCCTGAAGTGGCGGCGGCTATCCTGTTCTTGTAGAAATTTCGGGTGGGAGTGGTCTTCTTCTGGGAGAAGTTTCGGCTGGTTGCTTATAAAAAAGAAAAAAGAGACAAGTTTTAATCCAACGGAAATGGAATCATGTCGTTACAAGTCCGAGTAATTTTGAAATGGATATATCTATAAAAGTGAAAGTGTACAACTTATAGTATAAACCATTGAAATGTTAGATATAGTTTCCTTGGCCATGGATCTAACGTAATAAATTCATATGACCCTTAATCAATAATGGTTAATGTGTCAAAGTTAAAAATAAAGGAAAAATATATATAAGTGTAATTATTACTTCACGCGACAAATAGCTAGGGGGTTGCTTTAATCCACGATGTATTTGTAAGTCATGCCGTGCTTTCTTTTCTCTAGCTTTAATTTAAACCTACATCACTGCCAGTGGTCATACACGCAAACACGTAACGGGTTCTAGCCTTCCTCCCTGCTACCACGCGTTTTTCCTTGTTTGGCTCAACACAAAACCCCCAAACTCCCACGGCTAAAATGCTAGTTTTGTACAAAGTACTGAGATGCCAGACAATTATGCTAGTTTAGAACTTTCAGGTCCAAGTAATCAGCCACATTTTTCAGTTTTGGGGCATAAATATTACTGCAAAGGCGTGTAAAGGGCAAACTCGAATTTGAGCGCAATCGTTATTCTAATAATTGCTAATTTTTAATATGCCATTATTATTATCATTTTTTTATATGGATCAGCAAGATATTTTTACTAGTAATAAGTTTATTTTTAGAACAGCTTATCACTTATTCTCTGGTATATTTTTGGTTTTAAAGTATTATTTTAGTATTAGTGTTTAATCTTTCAGTATTTATACAATTTAACATTTTGATATTTACATTTATGTCGAGGTTTAGTGTTTATTATTTGATCAGTTATAATTTAATTTAGCGCTAATTTATAACTTATGTTTTAGTATCTAATCATGATTTTTTTGTTTTTAATTATTAGTTTTAGTTTTTATAGTTATTTAATATATTATAATTTATTAGAATATATTAACAGTAGTAAAATTATATTACTGATCCATAATGAAAATGATAATTATAGCTGGAACAATTACATCGAGAGCATTGCCAGGGCCGCTGCGAGGAAGGTGGGCTCTCTCTCTACCGTGCTAGAAAACTTCTAACACCCGAAAGTATCCTGTACCTCTCCAACAAGGCCACTATTCGCCCATGTATGGAGTATTGCTGTCATATTTGGGCTGGTGCATCGGCTACTAGTCTCTCACTCCTTGACAGGGTTCAAAAGAGAGTCGCAAATCTGATAGGCCCTAAACTGGCATCTAAGCTTCAGCCTCTGTCCCATCGTCGAAACGTTGCATCCCTCTGCCTGTTCTACAAGTATTATAATGGTGAATGCTCTGATGAACTGCATGCAAGCACTTTTGCCCCCACAATGTAAACACCCTCGACAGACCCGACAAGCTGCAAAATCCCACCCCCACACTGTAGAGATCCCTACATTTAAAAGATCTTTCTACTCCAGTAGTTTCTTCCCCAGAACTGCTAGAATTTGGAATTCCATTCCAGGTCACTGCTTCCCCAACTGCACTGACATGCATAAGTTCAAGTGCAACGTGAACCAACACCTCCCTGCCCAAATCCCTACATAGTACCCTAGTAGATGTTTCCCCCTGATAGTGGCAAAGTGCCTTGTTTGGGGTGAAAATGTAATAAAAAAAAAAAAAAAAAATAGTAATGTAAATATTTGTATATAATTACAAAGCATATTGTTCATGCATTTACATACAAATCCACATGAACAAGGAAACCTATCTCTCTCGGCAAAAATGAGTTCAAACTGAAGAAATGTTATATATAATTGTTTTCGGCTAACTTTACCAAATCTGTGCGTATGGTAAAAATAAGTAAAAAAAAACAAGTAATGTTCAACGCTGCAAGAGAACTAGAAAGAGAATAAAAGTTAATAGACAGGATAAAGTCTGGAACAAAAAGAGAAAAAAGAAATTAGCAAAATTTATCAGGTGCGAAAAAAGCGAGTAATGTTCAACGGTACTGGAGAACAAGAAAAGAAAGGGCCAATTAGAAGCTGGAATCATCAAAATAGGGGTAGGCTATAGAAACAAAATTTTTCAAATAAATGCCAAAACTGGCTTATTATATGTAAATAGATGGGAACAAAAAAATTGGAGGGTCGCTGGCCCCAAACGTGATTTGACCGCGTCAACGCGTGAAAATGGCCCAAATTTCGGCCCCGAACACACTTAATCATTTATTGAAAGCCACAGGATGCGTTTTTTGACTATAAATGCATTTGTATCATTAAATCTAACATTCCCATTGGCTATCTCACAAGTACGGTTTTTTTAAGGGTATCTCAGAGTCCAAAATGGGTCAAAATTACCCCAAAAGTAGCCAAAAATGGTCGGAAATCACGGATTTTCCAAAATGCACCTCCCAAGACACACAGGGTGCAATTTTTGACCATAAATGGCTCTATAAATTTAAATCTAACATTCTCACTGGCTATCCCACCTATATAGGGCTTTTCAAGGTATCTTAAGGGTTCAAAATGGGTCAAATTTACCCAAAAATTAGCCAAAAATGAATGAAAATCATGGATAATCCCCAAAATGCAGGTATTATATCTCATCGGGCTCCTATAAACACTCCTGTATGGCTTTTTACAGTTGGAAGACTTCCATTTGTATTTAGAGATCTTTGGGGGATGTAAAAAGGGTCAAAACAATCCAAAAATGACAAAATTACGCTTTACGGTACATAACATATGAATCATTAGTTCATTCATCAATGATACTTTTTAGAAACATTGTAACTTTACTACATCAACTTCTCAGAAAGTAATTAATTGTAAATTGAACATTGAATGTCAATAAAATGCTGTCCAAGAAGAGTCTGAATTCATAGTGTTCTCATAGTTACCCCAAAATTGATGAAAATGGCCCTCGATTCGCTATTTCTAGATTTGTAACCAATATATTGAATAACTTGATAAAAGCTATGAGTAATTAGCAAAGGAATTATTTTGTTATTTCAAGACACAGCTTCACTTCACATTACTTTAAAATCATACAACAGTAAAATATCAATATAATGCATTAAATGTTGGCTGCAGCACAGGAATTTTGATTGACTCCTGGAAATTCCGTGCACCAGTTCGCAGATTGTAAGTGACATGTGTTTGGCTGGCGATCTCGGTACATGGGACAGTGCTACGGATTGTACCCGATCTGTTTAATGAGTAGTTCAAATTGTTTGAGGTATCATGCTCTGGCACAATGAGCCATTTGCGAGAGAGAGAGACTTTTGATCGGCAAAGAATCTTCGTTCATGTACATCAAATTCATCAGGATTCACATCTTTTGAAAGTATATTGAGAAGGACATGGTGCTCTCGTTTCCATTTAATTATATTCACACGTCTGGAACCCTTTGCTTTGTAGACATCTTTATCGTAAATTTTTAGCCATCGATCAAGTTTATGTTTTATCCCAGGTATTGTAACATAACGAACATCACTTCCAAAGGCTTTCTGCCACAATTGTAGTAATCGCAAGGAGAACTGGTCAATATGATTTTTCTGTGTCGTGGTACCATATTTGGCAGCATGATGTTGCTGCACAGCTTGAACACATTCAGCCTCAGTTGGAAGAGAATCAAGCAGAAGATAAGTCCAATCGTCGTAATTATAATCTTAGTTCAATCAAATTCACAATTAATGCAATGCAATGTTATCGTGTCTATTTAAAGATGCCATTCCATTGATACAGAAAGAAAACATTTCCTTATTTGGTAATTTTCCATCTATAACTCAAATTAAGCCCCTTTTTGACAACCTATGTTGATTCTTAGGGACTTTTTGACTCATTGGCTAAATCGGCCATATTTAGCCCCTTTTAAAGGTCCTTATACCCCTCATTAACAGTGCAAAAGTTAGGAGAGTGCCTTTCCCAACAGTTTCTGCCATGTAGAGGTGTCTTTGAGCCCATGGGAGGTGCATTTTGGAAAATCTGTGATTTCCGACCATTTTTGGCTAATTTTGGGGCTAATTTTGGGGTAATTTGACCCATTTTGGACTCTTGAGATACCCTAAAAAAAACCCTACTTGTGGGATAGCCAATGGGAATGTTAGATTTAATGATACAAATGCATTTATAGCGAAAAAATGCACCCTGTGGCTTTCAATAAGTGATTAAGTGTGTTCGGGGCCGAAATTTGGGCCATTTTCACGCGTTGACGCGGTCAAATCACGTTTGGGGCCAGCGACCCTCCAATTTTGACCCGTTTTGAACAAAATCACTTGTTCCCATCTATTTACATATAAATGAAGGTAATAAGCCAGTTTTGGCATTTATTTGAAAAATTTTGTTTCTATAGCCTACCCCTAATCAAAAGTCATTAGACAAAAAAGAAATCAAGTAAATAGGACATTATAAGAAAAAATTCATCAGGTGCTGTAAAGAAATGCTCTTTTAGAATCTTCAAGTCTCAACACTCATTAGTAAAAATAACTAAAAAAAAACAAGTAATGTTCAACGCTGCAAGAGAACTAGAAAGAGAATAAAAGTTAATAGACAGGATAAAGTCTGGAACAAAAAGAGAAAAAAGAAATTAGCAAAATTTATCAGGTGCGAAAAAAGCGAGTAATGTTCAACGGTACTGGAGAACAAGAAAAGAAAGGGCCAATTAGAAGCTGGAATCATCAAAAGTCATTAGACAAAAAAGAAATCAAGTAAATTAAAAAATTAACTGAAACCCATCTAAAACAAAGCAAATTCAGCAGCTGGTACAAAACAAGTGCTGAAAAGGTGGTTTAGAGTCCTGAAGTCTCAACAATCACTAGAAAATTAGAAATAAATCAAGGTAGTTGTTGCAGCACCACCAAGACACATTGATACAATAAATGAAACCTTTATGAATTCGATGGGAAGTTGGAGTTGCTTATAAAAAAAAAATATATTATTACTTACTTTAGGAATTTCTGGAACTGCTTCCAAGATGGGGATGAGAGGGGTCATGGGTGTTGCTGCTGCTGGTGCTGAAAACTTGAATAACTTTTTCTTTTTTTTTTAATTGTTTTTTTCTTTTTTTGGTTTGTTTGTTTTATTTATTTTCCTTTATTTCATAGCATTTTATTTTTATGAAATTATTTTTTTGGAAATTATAATTAGGAAATAGCAATACTTACTTTATGACTTTCTGGAACTGCATCCAATATTGGGATGACAGGGTCATGGCTGTTGCTGTTGAAACCTGTAATAACTAGTTGTATTATTATTTTTACATTTTTTTTTCGGTTTATTTTCCTTTAGATCACAGTATTTTATTTTTTGTGAAATTTTCTTTTTTTTTTAAAAATTATAATTAGAAGAAGATATCAATACTTACTTTATGACTTTCTGGAACTGCATCCAATATTGGGATGACAGGGTCATGGCTGTTGCTGTTGAAACCTGTAATAACTAGCTGTATTTTGCATTATTATTTTTACATTTTTTTTTCGGTTTATTTTCCTTTAGATCACAGTATTTTATTTTTTGTGAAATTTTCTTTTTTTAAAAAATTATAATTAGAAGAAGATATCAATACTTACTTTATGACTTTCTGGAACTGCATCCAATATTGGGATGACAGGGTCATGGCTGTTGCTGTTGAAACCTGTAATAACTAGCTGTATTTTGCATTATTATTTTTACATTTTTTTTTCGGTTTATTTTCCTTTAGATCACAGTATTTTATTTTTTGTGAAATTTTCTTTTTTTAATAAATTATAATTAGAAGAAGATATCAATACTTACTTTATGACTTTCTGGAACTGCATCCAATATTGGGATGACAGGGTCATGGCTGTTGCTGTTGAAACCTGTAATAACTAGTTGTATTTTGCATTATTATTTTTACATTTTTTTTTCGGTTTATTTTCCTTTAGATCACAGTATTTTACTTTTTGTGAAATTTTCTTTTTTTAAAAAATTATAATTAGAAGAAGATATCAATACTTACTTTATGACTTTCTGGAACTGCATCCAATATTGGGATGACAGGGTCATGGCTGTTGCTGTTGAAACCTGTAATAACTAGTTGTATTTTGCATTATTATTTTTACATTTTGTTTTTGTTTTATTTATGTTACTTTAGTACATTGCATTTTACTGAGTGTATGTTAATTATTTTGTTAATTTTTATTAAAATAAAATACCTGTAACAGAAAAATAATTTTGGTTATGATCATGCATGGGTGAATATTTTTGGTTAGACTTGCTAAAGTTGGTTAAAGGAAATACAAGCAGAAAGGAATTCGTTTTAATCACTAGCAACACAATGAAATGAAATACTTACCTGAGGATTGTGCTGATTCTAACTAGAAGCTGCAGTAATGGAAAAGAGGAAAATTAAATTTGTCAATTACAAAAACTGAAATCGAAAAGAAGAAACGCTTGATGCTTTACTCACCTGTGGCTGGTCGTGGTCGCCATCAAACTGAAAAAGGAGGGAAAGGGTGGAATCCACTAGTTACCAGGTACCGTACAGGAAAGGACAGTCTGGCCAGGTAGGTGATGATCTCCCCAAAGTGGAGCGCTACATAAAACATGCATTGCTACGAACATCCTCCGAAAAAGGCGGTTTCTACTCGGAATAAAAGGCGGAGCAGAAAACGGAAGTGTTCTCTCTACTCAACACGATTCCTAGAGAGATACCACAAGATTGTGCGTGAATGTGGAAGAGCCTATGAAAGCTCACAAAACTGCCATTCCTACTATCGTATCGGATATTATTAATCGGAGGTCCATCATTGCATTACCGCCCCAGCTCGTAGTTGATAGATAGTAGGAATAATATTACCAGCGCCCTTCAGGCAGCTTGTGAGAACACACAAACTAATGGTAGTATTACTCTAGTCGTTCCTGGTCGAATGGAGCCATGCATGCATTATGTAGTAACACGAGCACGTGTCGCCTGATAAGAAAGAGCGTAGGCTCACCCACTTGGGGAGATTCCCTATCCAGACTTGCACCTATTTGTACACCTGGAACCGGACTCAGAACCTCGACAATGAGAAGAGTCAAGGAGAGCAAGGTGTTGAACTACCTAAAGAGGTCACCATTAAAACAAGCGTTGCTGTGAACAACCTTCCAAAACGAGGGAAGGGACTTTTTGTTCTCTCTACCCAACAGGATTCCTAGAGAGATACCACTAGATTGTGCGTGAATGTGGAAGAGCCTATGAAAGCTCACAAAACTGCCATTCCTACTATCGTATCGGATATTATTAATCGGAGGTCCATCATTGCATTACCGCCCCAGCTCGTAGTTGATAGATAGTAGGAATAATATTACCAGCGCCCTTCAAGCAGCTTGTGAGCACACGCAAACTAATAGCAGTATTACTCTAGTCGTCCGTAGTCGAGTGGAGGCACGCGTGAATTACATAGTAGAAACACGAGCACGTGTCGCTCCCTCTTCGGGGGAATTCGGAAAAGCGCACCTTGCGCTGCAGGTATTTGTTGAGCTGGGAGTTGACTCAACACCTCGACACTGAGAAAAGAGCTTTAGAAAAGCTCCAGATTAGTTACCTGCAAAGTCGAGGAAAGTTGGAGGACCAGGCCTGCGAAGGAGAACACACACAATTTGGGCCTTGATGGAAGCACACGGGAGAGAGGGAGGCCCATTTTTCTCTTTCGGGGGAGTGTTCTCCTTCCAGCCTGCTCAAGCACGTCTTTTCTGCTCGCCACATGCAAGCGTATAAAAAGACGACCAGATGACGGACGCAACAAACTCATGCCGTCATTCATTAACTGGATTTTGATCGGGTTCCGTACAACAAGGTGTTGAACTCCCTAAAGAGGGCACCATATAAAACAAGCGTTGCTGCGAACAACCTTCCAAAACGAGGGAAGGGACTTTTTGTTCTCTCTACCCAACAGGATTCCTAGAGAGATACCACAAGATTGTGCGTGAATGTGGAAGAGCCTATGAAAGCTCACAAAACTGCCATTCCTACTATCGTATCGGATATTACTAATCGGAGGTCCATCATTGCATTACCGCCCCAGCTCGTAGTTGATAGATAGTAGGAATAATATTACCAGCGCCCTTCAAGCAGCTTGTGAGCACACGCACACTAATTGTAGTATTACTCTAGTCGTTCCTGGTCGAATGGAGCCATGCATGCATTATGTAGTAATAAAATAAAATACCTGTAAGAGAAAAATAATTCTGGCTATGATCAAGCATGGGTGATTATTTTTGGTTAGACTTGCAAAAGTTGGTTAAAGGAAATATAAGCAGAAAGGAATTCGTTTTAATCACTAGCAACACAACGAAAGAAATACTTACCTGAGGACTTGTGCCGATTCTAACTAGAAGCTGCAGTAATGGAAAAGAGGAAAATTAAACTTGTCAATTACAAAAACTGAAATCGAAAAGAAGAAACGCTTGATGCTTTACTCACCTCTGGCTAGTCGTGGTCACCATCAAACTGAAAAACGAGGGAAAGGGTGGAATCCACTCGTTACCAGGTTTCGTACAGGAAAGGACAGTCTGGCCAGGTAGGTGATGATCTCCCCAAAGTGGAGCGCTACATAAAACATGCATTGCTACGAACATCCTCCGAAAAAGGCGGTTTCTACTCGGAATAAAAGGCGGAGCAGAAAACGGAAGTGTTCTCTCTGCTCAACACGATTCCTAGAGAGATACCACGAGATTGTGCGTGAATGAGGAAGAGGCGATGAAAGCTCACAAAACTGCCATTCCTACTATCGTATCGGATATTGTAACTCGGAGGTCCATCATTGCATTACCGCCCCAGCTCGTAGTTGATAGATAGTAGGAATAATATTACCAGCGCCCTTCAAGCAGCTTGTGAGCACACGCAAACTAATGGTAGTATTACTCTAGTCGTTCCTGGTCGAATGGAGCCATGCATGCATTATGTAGTAATAAAATAAAATACCTGTAACAGAAAAATAATTCTGGTTATGATCAAGCATGGGTGAATATTTTTGGTTAGACTTGCTAAATGTGGTTAAAGGAAATATAAGCAGAAAGGCATTCGTTTTAATCACTAGCAACACAACGAAAGAAATACTTAACTGAGGACTTATGCTGATTCTAACTAGAAGCTGCAGTAATACAAAAGAGGAAAATTAAACTTGTCAATTACAAAAACTGAAACCGAAAAGAAGAAACGCTTGATGCTTTACTCACCTGTGGCTGGTCGTGGTCGCCATCAAACTGAAAAAGGAGGGAAAGGGTGGAATCCACTAGTTACCAGGTACCGTACAGGAAAGGACAGTCTGGCCAGGTAGGTGATGATCTCCCCAAAGTGGAGCGCTACATAAAACATGCATTGCTACGAACATCCTCCGAAAAAGGCGGTTTCTACTCGGAATAAAAGGCGGAGCAGAAAACGGAAGTGTTCTCTCTACTCAACACGATTCCTAGAGAGATACCACAAGATTGTGCGTGAATGTGGAAGAGCCTATGAAAGCTCACAAAACTGCCATTCCTACTATCGTATCGGATATTATTAATCGGAGGTCCATCATTGCATTACCGCCCCAGCTCGTAGTTGATAGATAGTAGGAATAATATTACCAGCGCCCTTCAGGCAGCTTGTGAGAACACACAAACTAATGGTAGTATTACTCTAGTCGTTCCTGGTCGAATGGAGCCATGCATGCATTATGTAGTAACACGAGCACGTGTCGCCTGATAAGAAAGAGCGTAGGCTCACCCACTTGGGGAGATTCCCTATCCAGACTTGCACCTATTTGTACACCTGGAACCGGACTCAGAACCTCGACAATGAGAAGAGTCAAGGAGAGCAAGGTGTTGAACTACCTAAAGAGGTCACCATTAAAACAAGCGTTGCTGTGAACAACCTTCCAAAACGAGGGAAGGGACTTTTTGTTCTCTCTACCCAACAGGATTCCTAGAGAGATACCACTAGATTGTGCGTGAATGTGGAAGAGCCTATGAAAGCTCACAAAACTGCCATTCCTACTATCGTATCGGATATTATTAATCGGAGGTCCATCATTGCATTACCGCCCCAGCTCGTAGTTGATAGATAGTAGGAATAATATTACCAGCGCCCTTCAAGCAGCTTGTGAGCACACGCAAACTAATAGCAGTATTACTCTAGTCGTCCGTAGTCGAGTGGAGGCACGCGTGAATTACATAGTAGAAACACGAGCACGTGTCGCTCCCTCTTCGGGGGAATTCGGAAAAGCGCACCTTGCGCTGCAGGTATTTGTTGAGCTGGGAGTTGACTCAACACCTCGACACTGAGAAAAGAGCTTTAGAAAAGCTCCAGATTAGTTACCTGCAAAGTCGAGGAAAGTTGGAGGACCAGGCCTGCGAAGGAGAACACACACAATTTGGGCCTTGATGGAAGCACACGGGAGAGAGGGAGGCCCATTTTTCTCTTTCGGGGGAGTGTTCTCCTTCCAGCCTGCTCAAGCACGTCTTTTCTGCTCGCCACATGCAAGCGTATAAAAAGACGACCAGATGACAGACGCAACAAACTCATGCCGTCATTCATTAACTGGATTTTGATCGGGTTCCGTACAACAAGGTGTTGAACTCCCTAAAGAGGGCACCATATAAAACAAGCGTTGCTGCGAACAACCTTCCAAAACGAGGGAAGGGACTTCTTGTTCTCTCTACTCAACAGGATTCCTAGAGAGATACCACAAGATTGTGCGTGAATGTGGAAGAGCCTATGGAAGCTCACAAAACTGCCATTCCTACTATCGTATCGGATATTATTAATCGAAGGTCCATCATTGCATTACCGCCCCAGCTCGTAGTTGATAGATAGTAGGAATAATATTACCAGCGCCCTTCAAGCAGCTTGTGAGCACACACAAACTATTTTAGTATTACTCTAGTCATCCGTAGTCAAGTGGAGGCACGCATGCATTACACAGTAGAAACACGAGCACGTGTCACTCCCTCTTCGGGGAAATTCGGAGAAGCGCACCTTGCACTGCAGGTATTTGTTGAGCTGGAAGTGTGGACTCAACACCCCGACACTGATAAAAGAGCTTTAGAAAGCCTCCAAACCAGTTACCTGCAAAGTCGGGGAAACTTGGAGAAGCAGGCCTGCGGAGGAGAACACGCTCAAATGGGGCCTTGGAAGCAAACGGGAGGGGTTAGGGTTAGGATAAGGGAAAGGGATAGGGTAAGGCCCATTTTTCTTTTTTTGTTCGGGGAATGTTCTCCTTTCAGCCTGCTCCTTCCTTAACACGTCTTCTTTGCTCGCCACATGCAAGCGTATAAAAAGACGACCAGATGACGGACGTCATTTCCTGGATTTTGTTTTGCCAGAGCCCATTTAGCCGTGTAGTTGTTGTTCAACTACAACGTTACACCCCCCTACCACGGTGAGGATAGGGTTGGACTTTAGGGGGGAAAATACACATCCACATTTACTAATCTTACTCTTGCAATGTTGTTGTAATAAACAAAAAATTAGGAAATTCTTTAATGATTGCATTTTCGTAATTTTGGGATATGTTACGATTGTCGACTACAACTCAGTAGCTAGGATTCTTTTTTTTTTTTTTTTTTTTAAATATCAATTCGAAATGGCGACCGATTCTCTCTTTAACACGGTAAGTTCGGGAAAAGGTGTTATAAATAATAAACTAGATCAAATACTATTAAAAAACCACCGAATATATGTCAAGTTATGTCACGGTAACATATATTGAGCGAATTTATAAAAGTATTTTGTCTAGTTTATTATTTATTACATCTTTTTCCGAACTTACCGTGTTAAAGATAGAGTCGGTCGCCATTTTGAATTTTCCAATATATCGGTAAACACTGTTTTTTCGAGCTGAATAAACATGTTTAATTTAATAAAAACACGAAAATTATATACAGTTTGGTAAAAAAGTAATTTATCTTGCCTTTGATAACATTTATTTGTTATATATTTGTTTTTTGACAACTGTTTCGAATCTATGTGTCCAGTACTAATACACACCCGGTTATTCTATATTAAATAAATACTGAAATCAAATTATGAATAAAAAAAAATATAAAAAAACTGAACTAATTTGGTGGGCTGAAATAAGGAACCAAGCAGAGAGCCGATGCGAGGTTAAAGAGACAGACAGACAGAGGATGTAGTTGGAGAGATACAGTACAGCTAGATAGATAGATAGACAGACAGAGAAATATTTTTAATTTAAATCTAAATTAACGTCTTCTTATTTAATTTGTTAGGTGAAAGTCTACATATAATATTATTTAAACAAATAAAATGAGTAAACGGTCGGTAATTTCCGTAACGCCGACCACAACACTCGTGAAATTCCGTGGAGACAAGTTCTTCAAGGGAGACAATCAAGATTTCCGATTATCCGCCCTTGATTTCTTAGTCTGGCTTTTGCTTATACGCCATATCAACCCTTTTCCAGGTTATTTAATGGCGATTTCAGTATTTTGGAATGAAAATGCTTTTTATAGAATAATTTTTTTGTTTTTTTTTTTATTTATGATTAAATAAGCGACGTGGTTATTCTATATTAAATAAATGCTGAAATAAAATTATAAATAAATAAAAAAATACAATATAAAACCATCGATAATTTAACACATATTCTCAAACAGAAGATTAATACTCGATTTAAAGTTTGCAGCAAACGATTAAAAATACAACAAATTATAAATAAATATACATTTTATTTGACAATGATATCTGTAAAAAAAGGAAACGTGTAGTATCTGTTCTTTTTTTTTTTTTTCGTTTAATGACATGAAATAATTATAGGGTTTGTATTACTGTACACATAGATTCGAGAAAGCTGTCAATAAACAAATATATAACAAATAAATGTTATCAAAGGCAAGATAAATTACTTTTCTACCAAACTGGATATAATTTTCGTGTTTTTATTCAATTTAACATGTTTATTCAGCTCGAAAAGCATACAGTGTTTACCGATGTATTGGAAAATTCTAAATGGCGACCGACTGTCTCTTTAACACGGTAAGTTCGGGAAAAGGTGTTATAAATAATAAACTAGACAAAATACTATTAAAAAACCACCCAATATATGTCAAGTTATGTCACGTTAACATATATTGAGCGAATTTCTAACAGTATTTTGTCTGGTTTATTATTTATTACATCTTTTTCCGAACTTACCGTGTTAAAGAGAGAGTCGGGCGCCATTTTGAATTTTCCAATATATCGGTAAACACTGTTTTTTCGAGCTAAATAAACATGTTTAATTTAATAAAAACACGGAAATTATATCCAGTTTGGTGGGCTGAAATAAGGAACCAAGCAGAGAGCCGATGCGAGGTTAAAGAGACAGACAGACAGAGGATGTAGTTGGAGAGATACAGTACAGCTAGATAGATAGACAGACAGACAAATATTTTTAATTTAAATCTAAATTAACGTCTTCTAATTTTTTAATTTGTTAGGTTAAAGTCTACATATAATATTATTTAAACAAATAAAATGAGTAAACGTTTTTCGTAATTTTTGGACATCTTACTATTGGCGACTTTACAAGTGAGTGTGTAAATCAATTTTAACGTCATTCGACTGTTAGGTGGAAAGCACACATAAATACGACGTTAATATTTCACACCGGTGGTCAATAAACTGCACGAGTACTCAAACATCTCTCAACCAAACAAAGGTGAAAAAAACTAAACAAATAAAATCAGTAGACGGTCGGTAATTTCCGTAACGCCGACCACAACACTCGTGAAATTCCGTGGAGACAAGTTCGTCAAGGGAGACAATCAAGATTTCCGATTATCTGCCCTTGATTTCTTAGTCTGCCTTTTGCTTATACGCCATATCAACCCTTTTCCAGGTTATTTAATGGCGATTTCAGTATTTTGGAATGAAAATGCTTTTTATAGAATAATTTTTTTTTTTTTTTTTTTTTTATTTATGATTAAATAAGCGACGTGGTTATTCTATATTAAATAAATGCTGAAATAAAATTATAAATAAATAAAAAAATACAATATAAAACCATCGATAATTTAACACATTCTCAAACAGAAGATTAATACTCGATTTAAAGTTTGCAGCAAACTATTAAAAATACAACAAATTATAAATAAATATACATTTTATTTGACAATGATATCTGTAAAAAAAGGAAACGTGTAGTATCTGTTCTTTTTTTTTTTTTTCGTTTAATGACATGAAATAATTATAGGGTTTGTATTACTGTACACATAGATTCGAAAAAGCTGTCAATAAACAAATATATAACAAATAAATGTTATCAAAGGCAAGATAAATTACTTTTCTACCAAACTGGATATAATTTTCGTGTTTTGATTCAGTTTAACATGTTTATTCAGCGCTCGAAAAGAATACAGTGTTTACCGATGTATTGGAAAATTCTAAATGGCGACCGACTGTCTCTTTAACACGGTAAGTTCGGGAAAAGGTGTTATAAATAATAAACTAGACAAAATACTATTAAAAAACCACCGAATATATGTCAAGTTATGTCACGTTAACATATATTGAGCGAATTTCTCAAAGTATTTTGTCTAGTTTATTATTTATTAATAAATCTTGCGCATTTGGGGTAACGTACCCCTCCTGCCTGGCATCGTGGCGGTTGCACTGACCGCTGACGCAGACCAAAGTGTAGTGGGGGAAAAGAAAACCCAGGGGAATGGAGGGGGAGGAGCGGACTTTGAAGAAATTAGAGTTTTTGACTTCCCCTCACGGGGATGTCGGGTTAGCAGCTCAGATCCCCCCGCGAGGGGGGGAGAGCAGAGAAGAAAGACGCAGTGGGTGCTAGCGGGCCAGAGTGCCGCGTCGCAATTAAGAGAGAGAGGGGATAGGAATCCCTGCCCACAGAGGGGAGCAGAAACGAAGCACCCGCCCTACCCCACGTCACCCTACCCACTAACTTACCCCAACGGAAGCGAGAAAGAGAGCCCTGTCTGCTCGATCCACTGGGAGAGCAGCGAAGATAGATAAAGTTTGGGCCTGGCAGGTCAGTGCTGCTCAGGCAATTAAGTGTGGAGAAATTAGACCATCCCCTGTCTCTAGAGGGAAGAGACCGGAACGAAGAAAAAACGCATGCAAAAAACCAACAAAAGCAGGTCTCAACTACCAGCTAGTGGTGTTGGTCCCGAGATTCCAGTCTCCCAAAAAAGGGGATCGGTTTCCGGGTCCAAGCTCCCAACTACCCACTAACTTACCCCAACGGAAGCGAGAAAGAGAGCCCTGTCTGCTCGATCCACTGGGAGAGCAGCGAAGATAGACAAAGTTTGGGCCTGGCAGGTCAGTGCTGCTCAGGCAATTAAGTGTGGAGAAATTAGACCATCCCCTGTCTCTAGAGGGAAGAGACCGGAACGAAGAAAAAACGCATGCAAAAAACCAACAAAAGCAGGTCTCAACTACCAGCTAGTGGTGTTGGTCCCGAGATTCCAGTCTCCCAAAAAAGGGGATCGGTTTCCGGGTCCAAGCTCCCACAAATGTGGAGTCGGTCCTTGCTAACGAAGGTTAGTATGAAAACACCTTAACCTATCCAGAAACCCGGTGGCGGACAGTTTCGTAACTGAGAGAACAGATACTACACTTTGATCTTGTCACGAGGGCCGAGAAAGTCGTGGAAAATTCAATACATAAAATCAACAGCTTTAATTTCTATGAATCGTCATTCGCGTATCGGTGCGAAGTCAAGTGTCGGCGTTAGAAAGCCGTTCTTAACATGGAGAGATTGGGATACGGCCATTCCGAAAGTCGTTCTTAAAATGGAGAGAGGAGGGCGTTTTGTAACCATTCCGTACAAGCATCTAACAATTTAATAACAACCATCAAATGTTAAATAAAAATAAGATCAATAAAAAAATAAATAAAAATAAAAAAACATCAAATCAAATAAAAACAACGATCAATGTGTCATATCTGTTAACGAAAATATTTTTTTTAATTATTAGCAAATAATTCAAAGTGTAGTATCTGTTTTATTATTATTAATGACAGTTTAAAGGCTCCAAAATCACTTTCGAATTCAACATCAACTGTCGCATTAACTCGCATCCCTACAATTCTGAAATCTCGTCCCAATAGTGTAGAAGCGCCCATTTCAACCTAATAACATGGATTTCAATATCTAATAAAAAACATGTACTAATTTTTATACAAATACAGAAAAAAGAAACGGTTACTACGTTTAGCCAGAAAGACATAATTAGTAATTATGCATTTATGTTACCGTGTTTTGTGTTTGCATTTCCTTTTTTGTTTTGTTTTTTTCGTTTTTTCATTTGAAATTCAAGTTTCACGACAACTTGATTAAAATGTTAGAATACAAAGAATAGATTTCTAAATAACACCGTTTTTATTTCGGCACGGTAGCATAACTGCATATACTTTTGCAGGTTTTTGTTTTTTTCCTATTATAATCATACGTATATTTTGTGTCTATGACGTAACTGTTCCTTAGTTCGTCTTTATCAATGTTACAGCATATTCCAAATATCACATCCATCTGTAGAGTGGTTTATTTAAGTGATATTCATTAACAAATATAGGGTTTGTATTACTGTACACATAGATATAAATTATATTGAAAATTATATATAAAGAACGAAATGTGTAGTGTCTGTTCATTTTTTTTTTTTCGTTTAATAACACGAGGTAATTATAATAACTTAAATAAAATATCATTTTTTTTTTATTATTCACTTTAAACATTAAAAAAAAAACAAGATTATTATTTTACATAAAAGAAATGCTGAAATAAAATCACAAATTATACCAAAAATTACTTATCTTTCTTCTAGTGAAAACTCCCAGTAAAAATACATGTGTCTCTAACCACGACGTTTCGTGAAATGGCAAATTCCCCCCAAACATATTTGTTCCCGCGTTTATTTCATGTGAGCACGAGAGAGAGAGAGAGAGAGAGAGAGAGAAACAGAGAGAGGGGGGAGAAAGAGAGAGAGAGACAGAAAGAGAGAGAGGGGGAGAGAAAGACGGAAAATAATGAAATTATGAAAGTAATAAAACAATAAAACTTCCACCCACACACCCACACACTCCGCACGTGTTTGCACTCTTGCCCGGGGTCAAACGGAAGTTAAATGAAATGTCGTCAAAGTTTTGTTTCTGTCATGACGTGGCGAAGGGTGGGGGTATCAAGCGAATTTGAAATTCAACGAATTTTATTTCAACGCGCCAATTCCTCCCCCTCCCACCGCCTCCCTCTTTCGGATCGTAAAAATAACTGTTTTTTTTTTGTTATTAAATTGTATTTTTTTAAGAAATCGTTACCTTAAAAGTTCAGAAAGCCATTCTTAATGTAGAGAGGATCATGTTAACTATTCTGTCCAATAATTTAATAAGCAGAAGATCTGATAAAAATTCAATTTAACTTGTATTAACACTTTCAATCTCTCCATGATAAGAACGGCTTTCTGAAAAAAAAACACCTCACAATCTGGAAAGCCGTTCTTACCATGGAGAGATTGGGCTCCCCCCAATTCCGAAAGTCGTTCTTAAAATGGGGAGAGGAAGGCGTTTTGTAACTATTCCGTACAGTCACCTAACTATTTAATAAAAAAAAAAAACATCGGGTTTGTATTACTGTACACATAGATTCGAAAAAGTTGTCAAAAAACAAATATATAACAAATAAATGTTATCAAAAGGCAAGATAAGTTACTTTTCTACCAAACTGGATATAATTTTTGTGTTTTTATTCAAGGTAACATGTTTATTCAGCTCGAAAAACATAGTGTTTACCGATGTATTGGAACATTCAAAATGGCGTCTGATTCTCTCTTTAACACGGTAAGTTTGGGAAAAGGTGTTATAAATAAAAAACTATACACAATACTACTAAAAACCCGCCGAATATATGTCCACCTATGTCACGGTAACATATATTGATCGAGTTTGTACAGTATTTTATCTGGGTTTTTATTTATAACACCTTTTCCCAAACTTACGGCTGAATAAACATGTTATATTGAATAAAAACACGAAAAATATATCCAGTTGGGTAGAAAAGTAACTTATCTTGCCTTTGATAACATTTATTTGTTATATATTTGTTTTTATTACAACTTTTTCGAATCTATGTGTACAGTAATACAACACCAAAACATTAAATGTTAAATGAAAATAAGATCAATAAAAAATAAATAAATATAAAATACATCAAATCAAATAAAATAAACGATCAATGTGTAGTATCTGTTAACGAAAATATTTTTTTATATACACGTTGACTTGCCTTGGTCTATAGAATCTAACTCTCATTCAGGTATGCTGAAAACGAATATCGCAAGGAAAATTAGCAGAGACAAATAGTTTTAGAGCAAGTTTTATTAATGCGTGTATTGTGAAATGTAAATCACTGGCGACCATGTTTGAACAGTTTGAACAGGCGGCGTATGAAAGGGGCCAACTCTCAGTTTGTTCAGGTATGCTGAAAACGAATATCGCAGCAGAACTTAAAACACTTGTTCAAGTACGTAGAAGAGTAACTTATCTTGCCTTTGGTAACATTTATATATTATATATTTGTTTTGTATATCAACTTTTACGCTTGGTTGTCTTAACTCCGAAGGATTAACCTTAGAATTTCCACAGGTCTCATTAGTTAAAACGAATTATTTCGCGGTCCAAATTGGCGTGAAATAAACAAATCTGACTGACACAGGGTTTGCCATTTCCGGTTGTCGCCGCCGACAACGCTCTTATATTTACAATCGAAAGCGTCGCCAAGTCCGTTCGTCGCTGTGTCTGTGTGTGTACCTATTTACTATGCCTCCCCACGGGACAGAGTTAGACACCAGGGTCGTTTTTTTAACGTGGAGAAAAGGTACAAAAATAAAAACTGTCTCAGTCGTGAAGGATTTCTCCTCCACCGAAAGAGAACAAGAAATAGAAGTGCAGCATCTGAAGAACAGATGGTATTTATTTGCTCCCCCACCACCGAGCAAATTAGGCACAAGGCCGATTTTTAATGTGAGGACTGAGGGGGAAATGGGGAACAACTCCCCGGGGAGTAGGGGAGCGGGATGGTGACAATTGGTATGAAGGGTTACCCCTACATTGACCAAGGTCTTATATGTGGGGTCAGCCCCATATACGGTCTTTGCTGGCAGTATCTGCCGGAACAGATGGTATTTATTTGCTCCCCCACCAAGCAAATTAGGCACAAGGCCGATTTTTAATGTGAGGAGTGAAGGGAGGGGGAAGGGAAAAAGGGGACCAGCTCCCGAGAGGTGGGAAATGGGAGCAGGTTAATGGTCAGGCATGTGGGGTTGCCCCCACATCTGGTCTTTGCTAGTCATAGCTAGTCATAGCCTGCAGTATCTGCCGGAACATCTTGTCACGAGGGCCGGCAAAGTCGTAAAATTCAATACATAAAATCAACAGCTTTCATTTCTATGTATCGTCATTCGCGTATCGGTGCGAAGTCGAGTGTCGGCGTTCTTGTCTCATTGAAGGGGAAGTAAGTTTTTTAACACAGTTGCGTTGGAAATGCATTTCTGCACGTGCATGGCTGGACGATAAGAATAACATTACAAATAAAAACAATAATTATTATCTTCAAGTCTCTTCTTAAAGGGGCTTTTCGGCTGGCTACGAAGTTACAACTAGCTAATCGACACTCGACACTGTCAATGAGTTATGCGAAACAGACGGACTGTTCCGCTGTATCACAGTTATTAAGTGTGGTTAGACTGAAACTCATTAAAGCCAGTAATCTAAGTTTCAACTTGCTAATAGACATTCGGCACTTTCAATGAGTTATGCGATCACCGCCACTTGTCCAAAAACGGACTGTTCCGCTGTATCACAGTTATTAAGGGTGGTTAGAGTGTAACTCATCAGAGCCAGTAACCTAACTTACAACTAGCTAGTTGACATTCGACACTGTCATTGAGTTATGCGATACACTGCTAATTGTCCAGAGACGGACTGTTCTACTGTATCACAGTTGTAAAGGGTGGTTAGACTAAAACTCATAAGAGCCAGTAATCTAATTTACAACTAGCTTATCGACAGTAGACATTTTCACTGAGTTTACGTGTGTGTGTGTGTGTGTGTGTGTGTGTGTGTGTGTGTGTGTGTGCTTCGTTAACATTCGGACTGTCATTTTAAAATCGTTCGGGTATGCTGAAAACGAATATCGCAAGGAAAATTAGCACAGACACGTAGTTTTCGATTTATTAATGCGTGTATTTTGAAATGTAAATCACTGGCGACCATGTTTGAACAGGCGGCATATGAAAGGGACCAACCTTCAGTTTGTTGAGGTATGCTGAAAACGAATATCGCAAGGAAAATTAGCAGAGACAAATAGTTTTGGAGCTAGTTTTATTAATGCGTGTATTTTGAAATGTAAATCACGGCGACCATGTTTGAACAGTTTGAACAGGCGGCGTATGAAAGGGGCCAACTCTCAGTTTGTTCAGGTATGCTGAAAACGAATATCGCAGCAGAACTTAAAACACTTGTTCAAGTACGTAGAAGAGTAACTTATCTTGCCTTTGGTAACATTTATATATTATATATTTGTTTTGTATATCAACTTTTACGCTTGGTTGTCTTAACTCCGAAGGATTAACCTTAGAATTTCCACAGGTCTCATTAGTTAAAACGAATTATTTCGCGGTCCAAATTGGCGTGAAATAAACAAATCTGACTGACACAGGGTTTGCCATTTCCGGTTGTCGCCGCCGACAACGCTCTTATATTTACAATCGAAAGCGTCGCCAAGTCCGTTCGTCGCTGTGTCTGTGTGTGTACCTATTTACTATGCCTCCCCACGGGACAGAGTTAGACACCAGGGTCGTTTTTTTAACGTGGAGAAAAGGTACAAAAATAAAAACTGTCTCAGTCGTGAAGGATTTCTCCTCCACCGAAAGAGAACAAGAAATAGAAGTGCAGCATCTGAAGAACAGATGGTATTTATTTGCTCCCCCACCACCGAGCAAATTAGGCACAAGGCCGATTTTTAATGTGAGGACTGAGGGGGAAATGGGGAACAACTCCCCGGGGAGTAGGGGAGCGGGATGGTGACAATTGGTATGAAGGGTTACCCCTACATTGACCAAGGTCTTATATGTGGGGTCAGCCCCATATACGGTCTTTGCTGGCAGTATCTGCCGGAACAGATGGTATTTATTTGCTCCCCCACCAAGCAAATTAGGCACAAGGCCGATTTTTAATGTGAGGAGTGAAGGGAGGGGGAAGGGAAAAAGGGGACCAGCTCCCGAGAGGTGGGAAATGGGAGCTGGTTAATGGTCAGGCATGTGGGGTTGCCCCCACATCTGGTCTTTGCTAGTCATAGCTAGTCATAGCCTGCAGTATCTGCCGGAACATCTTGTCACGAGGGCCGGCAAAGTCGTAAAATTCAATACATAAAATCAACAGCTTTCATTTCTATGTATCGTCATTCGCGTATCGGTGCGAAGTCGAGTATCGGCGTTCTTGTCTCATTGAAGGGGAAGTAAGTTTTTTAACACAGTTGCGTTGGAAATGCATTTCTGCACGTGCATGGCTGGACGATAAGAATAACATTACAAATAAAAACAATAATTATTATCTTCAAGTCTCTTCTTAAAGGGGCTTTTCGGCTGGCTACGAAGTTACAACTAGCTAATCGACACTCGACACTGTCAATGAGTTATGCGAAACAGACGGACTGTTCCGCTGTATCACAGTTATTAAGTGTGGTTAGACTGAAACTCATTAAAGCCAGTAATCTAAGTTTCAACTTGCTAATAGACATTCGGCACTTTCAATGAGTTATGCGATCACCGCCACTTGTCCAAAAACGGACTGTTCCGCTGTATCACAGTTATTAAGGGTGGTTAGAGTGTAACTCATCAGAGCCAGTAACCTAACTTACAACTAGCTAGTTGACATTCGAC
Organism: Euprymna scolopes; assembly: GCF_053919585.1. Classification (NCBI taxonomy): domain Eukaryota; kingdom Metazoa; phylum Mollusca; class Cephalopoda; order Sepiida; family Sepiolidae; genus Euprymna; species Euprymna scolopes. The sequence continues at coordinate 169,504,456 of NC_136489.1, read as the reverse complement.
ACTGTCATTGAGTTATGCGATACACTGCTAATTGTCCAGAGACGGACTGTTCTACTGTATCACAGTTGTAAAGGGTGGTTAGACTAAAACTCATAAGAGCCAGTAATCTAATTTACAACTAGCTTATCGACAGTAGACATTTTCACTGAGTTTACGTGTGTGTGTGTGTGTGTGTGTGTGTGTGTGTGTGTGTGTGTGTGCTTCGTTAACATTCGGACTGTCATTTTAAAATCGTTCGGGTATGCTGAAAACGAATATCGCAAGGAAAATTAGCACATACACGTAGTTTTCGATTTATTAATGCGTGTATTTTGAAATGTAAATCACTGGCGACCATGTTTGAACAGGCGGCATATGAAAGGGACCAACCTTCAGTTTGTTGAGGTATGCTGAAAACGAATATCGCAAGGAAAATTAGCAGAGACAAATAGTTTTGGAGCTAGTTTTATTAATGCGTGTATTTTGAAATGTAAATCACGGCGACCATGTTTGAACAGGCAGCATATGAAAGGGGCCAACCCTCAGTTTGTTCAGGTATGCTGAAAACGAATATCGCAAGGAAAATTAGCACAGACAGACGAATAGTTTTCGAGATAGTAATGCGTGTATTTTGAAATGTAAATCACTGGCGACCATGTTTGAACAGGCGGCATATGAAAGCGGCCAACCATCAAGTTGTTCAGGTATGCTGAAAACGAATATCGCAAGGAAAATTAGCAGAGAAATGACCGACTACTAGTTTTGGAGCTTGTTTTATTAATGCGTGTATTTTGAAATGTAAATCACTGGCGACCATGTGTGAACAGTTTTAACAGGCGGCATATGAAAGGGGCCAATCCTCAGTTTGTTCAGGTATGCTGAAAACGAATATCGCAAGGAAAACCAGCACAGACTGACTATAGACTCACCATCAAAGTATTGAAATATTTTTTATTTTATAAAGGAATCACTACTTATCAAGCCCCAGAGGCCACTCGAGGATAAGGGTTAAAGTGTGTACATACAGTAGTCAATGGACAATATCATAGTAATCGTTAGAAGTGTAAATTTGGTAAATTGGATTATTTAAGAGGAACGGCTCATCAAGAACTTGTTTACATTGGACTTGAAGACGACGAAATAAAAATATAAAGTTGAAAGAACTAGCAAAAAATATCATTTTAACGATGCATTTCAAATCGTAAACTGCCTGTTTACATTTTTTTTTTACATTTTTCGAAGATAATAAAAAGTGTAAAAAAAAGCAAACCTTTAGAATCCTAAAAAGATCTCCCGGGAGCATTTTTGCAACATGAAAAATATACAAACCAAAATAAAGAGAGGAGGCAACCCTGCTCAAAAATATGGCTTATTACATCGCCTAAAAAAAGAAGAAGAATCGGTGGCTCCGTGGGGAAGTAAATTGTATTCTTTTTTCTAACTTAGTTTTAAAAAGTTTTTATTGCTAACATTTATTTTCATGAACTCTAACCACACCTCACAACCCTAATCCGGCCGGTCGGGGAAAAACGTTTTTATTTTTTTAAATTTTCGTGAATACGACAACACACATACGCACGCATGTACACACATACACACACACACACGCACGCACACATAAGCATATCGCTTGTAACCAAGCTAAAGAAGAGAGAGAGAGTGGGGGAAGGAGAGAAAGGATCGTACGTGCCGGGGTCAAACAGAAGTTAAATGAAATCGATTATAAATCGCTCGACAAAGTTGTGTCAGAACTTTTTATTCTATGAAACTTAAGATTAATAAAACGAAATAATCGTGACCCGTGGAAATTTCATGGCGAATATTTCGCATTCAAGAGAACAAAACGAAAAAGTAGTGAACAAATAAATATATAAGAAAATGAATGTTACCAAAGGCAAGGTAAGTTAATCTTCTACCTAGATCACATTTTTGTTGTTTTAACTTATTTTAAAACGTTTATTTAACACAAACAAAAGTAGCGCACGGTTTTAAGTTAGAACAATAAAGAAGTGTCTGACATTTTACAGACATCTTGTGAGACTCGATAATCGCTCCAAACTCGAAAATTAAGCAAAATACTGGTAGGAACACATCCAATAAATGTCAGCAAACGTTCGAACATGTTTTCTTTTTCACATTAGCGAAACACTTATCAGAGAAAAAGCGAAAATGAGAAGCAAACACAAATGAAGAAGTCGGTTTTTATCGTTGAGCACAAAAACAACAAAAAAAAGAGTATCTAATCTAATAGGCCCCGTGCGTGCTATAGGTCAATCTCCAACGTCTGTCCCATCGCCTCCTCGGTGTTGCATCCCTGTTTACAAGTACTTTAATGGGATGTGCTCTGATGAACCCATAGCACTTATACCAGTGCCCGGAAAACTTGTCCAGAGAAAACTCGTCTCCGGAAAAACCGTACCCGGAAAACTCGAACCGTCAGTTTTTTCAGGTATGCTGAAAACGAATATCGCAAGGAAAATTAGCAGAGAAAAATAGTCTTGGAGCTAGTTTTATTAATGCGTGTATTTTGAAATGTAAATCACTGGCGACCATATATATATATATATATATATATATATTATATTTTTAACTTTTTATAACTTTTTAAATTACCGGGTGCTAACCCCTCTCTCTCTCTCTCTCTCTCTCTCTCTCTCTCTCTCTCTCTCTCAACGACGCACACACCCACATACACACACACTTGCATAAACACACACACACACACGCCCACGTTCACTCTTCAAACTAAACAAATTTAACTCAGCACGCACACACACACATACACACACTCGCATAAAGACACCAACACACACAAACACAAAGTATTACTCTGTGTGTGCGTGCGTGCGTGCGTGCGTGCGCGCATATCACGCCACATTCACTCTTCAACTAAACAAGTTTAAATCAACCAATGAAAAGGCAGCTAGGTAACACAAACTCCATAAAAGGTAAAAAGGTTGCGACATCGACTGCGAACTGTTCGGTTTTTCCCGGAAAAGTTAACGGTTTTCACGGCGATGGTGAAATATAAAAAGAGGCCTAAAACGGGCTGTAAATTCAGTTTGGACCCTGGCAGCGAGATGAGTTCCGGAAGAATAGATGACCAGCCAGTCGACCCAGCTAAGCCGCCGCCCTGCCGCTCCTCTGTCTACTTCTCTGATGTCAAAAAAAAAAGGTATTTCTTGTCGTTTCAAAGTAGATGACGCATTTATTTCAGTTGTGTAAACTGCACAAGTGTTCAAATGAACGTTGTTAGTATGAGCACAGTTCATAAACACGTCGAATTTCTTTTCAAATTTCGACACTTGTGTAGTTTACACGATTTTAACGTTTAACGTCTTTTTATATTTTATTATACTGTTAGAAAGCCAGCCAACAAATATTACCGTGACAATTGTGCAGTTTATAGACCATGCTGTTCTTGGTTAAAATATTTAAATTTAAATCTAAATTAACGTCTTTTTTTTTTAATTTGTTAGATGAAAGCATACATATAATATTATTTAAGGGTGGTCAATAAACTATAGAATTACCGTGACAATTGTGCAATTTATAAACCGTGCTGTTCTGGGAAAAAAATATTAAAATTTAATCTTAATTAACGTCTTTTTTTTTTAATTTGTTAGATGAAAGCATACATATAATATTATTTAAGGGTGGTCAATAAACTATAGAATTACCGTGACAATTGTGCAATTTATAAACCGTGCTGTTCTGGGAAAAAATATTAAAATTTAAATCTAAATTAACGTCTTTTTTTTTAAATTTGTTAGGTGAAAGCATACATATAATATTATTTAAGGGTGGTCGATAAACTATAGAATTACCGTGACAATTGTGCAGTTTATAATCCGTGCTGTTCTGGGGAAAAAATATTAAAATTTAAATCTAAATTAACGCCTTTTTTTTTAAATTTGTTAGATGAAAGCATGTATATAATATTATTTAAGGGCGGTCCATAAACTGTAGAATTACCGTGACAATTGTGCAGTTTATAAACCGTTCTTTTATTGGATAAAATACTGGATGTGTATTTTCCCCCCTAAAGTCCAACCCTATCCTCACCGTGGTAGGGGGGTGTAACGTTGTAGTTTAATAGCTACACGGCTAAATGGGCTCTGGCAAAAAAAAAAAAAAATCCAGAAAATGTCGGCATTAGTTTGTTGCGTCCGTCATCTGGTCGTCTTTTTATACGCTTGCATGTGGCGAGCAAAAAGGCGTGATGGGGGCAGGCTGAAAGGAGAACAATACCCGAAAGATGTAAACCGAACGAAAGAGAAAAATGGGCCTCCCTGCAAGGCCCCGTGTTCTCCCCAGCCTGCTCCCAGTTTCCCCGACTTTGCATGCAACTGGTTTTGAGCTTTTGGAAAGCTCTTTTCTCAGTGTCGGGGTGTTGACTCCACTTCCAAGTTAACAAATAGCTGCAAGTCTGGGTACGGTCCGATTGGTTCCGAAGCTCTTCCGCTGTGAGGTGCGCTTTCGAATCTCCCGAAGGGGGCTACCCTCTAAGCAGGCGACACGTGCTCGTGTTACTATATAATGCAGGCTTGCCTCGACTCGACTAAGGACGACTAGAGTTCGACTAGATTGTGTGCTCACAAGCCGCTTTAAGGCCGCTTTTATTATTCCTACTGTCTAGGAACTCCGAAACGGTATGGTAGTGCAATTATATATGACCGTCCTCCAATACGAAATGGTAGTGCAATTATATATGACGGTCCTCCGACATGACAGTAGGAATGCCAGTTTTGTGAGCGATCATCGCCGTCTTATGAACACAAACTATTGGTATCTTTACGAATCCTGTTGGGTAGAGAGAACACCTCTGTTTTCTGCTCCGCCTGTTATTCTGAGTAGAAACCGCTTTTTAGGAGATGTTCGCAGCAAAGCTTGTTTTTATATAGTGCCCCTCCTTTCGGGAGTTCATCACCTCGCTGCCCAGACACGAGCTTTCCCCGGTGGAACCTCTCTTTTTTTCTTTTTTTATTTATTTTACTTTCCAGTTTCATGGCGAACGAACAGTCACGAGCAAGTGGTCTGCACCAACAGGAAGATGAGTATAGTATCACCCTTTCTTCTTTCTATTTCGATTTCAGTCTTTGTGATTTGATAATTTAATTTAACTGTTTCCATTGTTCCAGCTTTCACACAGCAGTAGATTATAAACACTATAAACATCATCTCTTTTTTATAGATTGGAACAAGCAATGAAACCTAGCAGCATCACCGTTCCTGTCTGCCACATGTCTTGTGCAGTTTGAATCAAGTATTTCTTTCTTTGCGTTCAAGCACATCTGGGTACACTTAAACTGCGTATGATGTATGTCTATCTGTTTCTTCCTACATTAGCATCTTGAAGTCTTCGCAGCAATCATTGTCATAGAAGTAGAGTAAGTATTCTTTTTCTTTCCTTCTGTGTGTATATTTCTGTAATTTCAGGTACTCCCCTTGATCATGGTGGAATTCTACTATAAGCTATTGTGAGAATTATGTGGATTGGAAAAAACAACTGAATCCAGCAGCATCACCTATCCTAGCTGCCACATGTTTCCTGTAGTTACAGAAGTCCTCAAGTAAGTGTTTCTTTCTTTGTGTACATGCACATCTGGGTAAAATCAAATTCTAAACTATTAGCTTTATTTAAATGAATGCAGTTCTGCTTGTATTTCTTCTCATCAGCTAACTTATGCAACTACAAAAAAAAAAAAATAAAAAATAAAGTAGTACATTTGATCATAACCAGAAAGTTGAATATATCATTTAAAAAAAATCCATTAGTTATGTTGTCTCTCTTTATTATATAAATCAAAAAAAAGTTTTTAAATTATTAAAAGAAAAAAAATCCTCACATTAAAAAATATATATATGTAACAAAGAACACAAACAAACATGAAATTGCCATGAGTTTCAGCAAGAAGCAGAACAGAGAAAAAGTGGAGATAACACCTGGGAAGTAACAGGTAAGAATTTTCCTTATTTCTTATCTCAACTAGCACATAGATTTTTTTCAAATATACATTACAAAAAATTACCCAAGTAAAACAATTGATGGAAAAACTAAGCATTAAAATTCAATTAAGCATAAAAAAGATAACTTCTAATAATTATGTCATCTATATACAAATTGTCTCCCTTTAATATGTGTATGTATATATATATACATATATATATATATATAATCAAGGGAGACAATTTGTATATAGACGACAATTATTAGAAGTTATTTTTTTATTGAAATATATGTATATATATATATATTTATATATATAATATATATATTCAAGGGAGACAATTTTTATATAGATCATAATTATTTGAAGTTATTTAATTCAAATATATATATATATATATATATATATTTATTTCAATTAAAAAAATAACTTCTAATAACTGTCTTCTATATTCAAATTGTCTCCCTTGAATATATATATATATATATATATATATATATATATATATATTCGAGGGAGACAATTTGTATAAAGATCACATAATCATTAGAACTTATTCTTTTTAATTCACATAAATATATATATATATATATATAATATATATATATATATATATATATATATTCAAGGCAGACAATTTGTATAAAGATCAGATAATTATTAGGAGTTATGTTTAAATTGATATAAATATGCATATATATATATATATATATATGAAAATAATGGAAATAGAAGTTATGTTTTAATTGATATATATATGAATATATATATATATATATGAATATATATATATTAATATATATATATATATATATATATGAATATATATATATATATATGAAAATATATATATATATATATATATATATATATATTATACTAGCATGAGTTCCTGCCGTAGCCCCGGTGTTTAGCGGTGTATGCTGCCCCCCTCCCCAACCAAAAAAAAAAAGCAGAAAAACGGTTAATTTTAGAAAATTTGACCCCTATTATGAACCTTTACAATTTATTGTTTTGGGCTCCAATGGAGATATTAAGTTAGATCCATGTCCAAGGAAACTATATGTAAAATTTCAAGTGTTTAGACCCATAATTGTCGGAGGAAATTAGTAGGGTTCTCAAAGGCCAAATCATTGAACTTTGACCCCTTAATTGCAAAATTTCTGTTCAAATACAAATCACATAGATTTTCTAAAATCTCAGTACCCTTTGTATCAAAATTTGGAATATGTAGACTAAAATTGACAGAGAAATGTACACACAGACAGACATATTCAATTCTATAGATAGATAGATAGATAGATAGATAATGAGAGACAGAAAGATAAATATATACAATGATTAATGAATTAGTAGAGATAGTTGTTAAATTTTTGGAAATATGTATGGCAATTTGATGATAAGACTTAGAGCTAACTGTTAATATTTAAATTATATACACAGAAATTCAAATGAAAGGACTTATATGTAGAGTGCTCAATACATCAGTAGAGCAAGGTAATAACTTAAAAAAAAATGTAAACGTCAATTTAGATAACCACAATTTTTTTGGTATTCTTGTGTGAATATGACATAATGTAATATAAATTTTAATAATTTTATTCTAACTGTTATGATTCTCAATGATAAATCTAAAATGTCAATATATATATATATAAATATTTATATATATATATTTCAATAAAAAAACACTTCTAATAATTATGTGATCTATAAAACAATTGTCTCCCTTGTACATATATATATAGATTATATATATATATATAATATATATATTATATATATTTATATATATATATATATATATATTTACTTAAAAAAAATAACTTCTAATAATTATGTGATCTATATATAAATTGTCTCCCTTGAATATATATATATATATATATATAAATATATTTCAATTAAAAAAATCACTTCTAACAATTATGTGATCTATATACAAATTGTCTCCCATTTTTTTAGCACTATTTAAAGTGTAATTAATAAGTAGAAATCTAAATAAAATATCTTTATTGCTCTATGTCTAATTGAGCACTCTTATATAACTCTAGTTAAATCTTAATGTTTATTTTTCCTGTAATAAAATAAACGTTTTATAATATCAGCTCTGTCTAGTTTTGAACACTATTTGAAGTGTATTAATTAAGTTCAAATCTAAATAAAATGTCTTTATTGCTCTATGTCTAATTGAGCACTCTTATATGACTAGTTGAATCTTAATGTTTATTTATCCTGTAATAAAATAACATACATATAAAAATTGAATATATATAAATATATATATATATATATCAATTAAAAAAATAACTCCTAATAATTATGTTACATATATACAAATTGTCTCCCTTGAATATATATATATATATATATATATATATATATAAATATATATATATTATATATATTTATTTCAATAAAAAAACTTTTAATAATTAGGTAATCTATGTATTACTTGTCTCCCTTGAATATATATATATATTATATATATATATATATATATATATATATATATATATATATAAATATATATTTTATATATATATATATGTATTTATATATATATATATATTTCAATAAAACAATAACTTCAAATAATTATGTGATCTATATAACAATTGTCTCCCTTGAACATATATATACAGATTATATATATAAAATATACATATATTATATATATATATATATATATATATATTTATATATATACATATATATATATATATATTCATTTAGAAAAAAAATAACTTCTAATAATTATGTGATCTATATATAAATTGTCTCCTTTGAATATATATATATATATATATATATATATATATATATATATATATATATATATATATTTATGTATTTATTTCAATAAAAAAGTAAGTTCTAATAATTATGTGATCTATATACTTTGGCTCCCTTGAATATATATATATATTTCAATTAAAAAAATAACTTCTAATAATTATATATAAAAATTGAATAAATATATATATATATATATATATATATATATTTCAATGAAAAAAATAACTTCTATAACTTATGTGATATATATACAAATTGTCTCCCTTGAATATATATATATATATATATATATATATATATATATATATATAATATAAATTTATTTCATTAAAAACAAACTTCTAATAATTATGTTATCTATGTATTAATTGTCTCCCTTTAATATATAAATATACATATTATATATATATATATATATATATATATATATATATATATATATATTTCAATAAAAAAATAACTTTTATAATTAAGTTATCTATATAACAATTGTCTCCCTTAAATATATATATATATATATATATATATATATATATATATATATATATTTATTTCAATAAAAAAATAAGTTCTAATAATTATGTGATCTATATACTAATTGTCTCATTGAATATATATATATATATATATATATATATTTATATAGATTTCGATAAAAAATTACTTCTAATAATTATGTGATGTATATACAAATTGTCTCCCTTTTTTAGCACTACTTTAAGTGTAATTATAAAGTACAAATCTAAATAAAATGTCTTCATTTCTCTATGACTATTTGAGCACTCTTATATTACTCTAGTTAAATCTTAATGTTTATTTATCCTGGGATAAATTAAACGTTTTATAATATCAGCTCTGTCTAGTTTTTAGCACTATTTAAAGGGTATTTATTAAGTACAAACCTAAATAAAATGTCTTTATTGCTATCTGTCTCATTGAGAACTCTTATATTACCTGTTGAATCTTAATGTTTATTTATCCTGAAATAAAATAAAATACATATAAAAATTGAATGACTACATATATATATATTCCAATTAAAAAAAAAACTTCTAATAATTATGTGATATATATACAAATTGTCTCCCTTGAATATATATATATATATTATATATATATATATATATATATTTTTATTTCAATAAAAAAAAATTCTAATAATTAGGTTATCTATGTATTAATTGTCTCCCTTGTATATATAAATATATATATTATATATATAAATATATATTTATATATATATATATATATATATATACATATATATATATTTCAATAAAAAAAACTTATAATTATTTGATCTATATAACAATTGTCCCCCTTGAACATATATATATTATATATATAAAATATATATATATATGTATTTATTTAAAAAAAATAACTTCTAATAATTATGTGATCTATCTATAAGTTGTCTCCCTTTTTTAGCACTAAAGTGTAATTATTAAGTACAAATCTAAATAAAATGTCTTTATTGCTCTATGTCTAATTGAGCACTCTTATATAACTCTAGTTAAATCTTAATGTTTACTTATCCTGTAATAACATAAACGGTTTATAATATCATCTCTGTCTAGTTTTCAACACTATTTAAAGTGTATTTATTAAGTACAAATCTAAATAAAATGTCTTTATTGCTCTATGTCTCAGTGAGCACTCTTATATGACTCTATTTATATCTTAATGATTATTTATCCTGGAATGAAATATACGTTTTATAATATCAGCTCTCTCTAGTTTTTAGCACTATTTAAAGGGTATTTATTAAGTACAAACCTAAATAAAATGTCTTTATTGCTCTATGTCTCATTGAGCACACTTATGTAACTAGTTGAATCTTAATGTTTATTTATCCTGTAATAAAATAAAATACATATAAATATTGAATGAATATATATATATATTTCAATTAAAAAAATAACTTCTAATAATTATGTTATATATATACAAACGACCCCCTTGAATATATATATATTTAATTCAATAAAAACAACTTCTAATAATTAGGTGATCTATGTATTAATTGTCTCCATTGATTATATATATATTATATCTATATATACATATATATTTTATATATATATTTAGTTATATATATATATTTCAATAAAAAAATAACTTCTAATAATTATGTGATCTATATAAAAATTGTCTCCCTTGAACATATATATATAGACTATATATATATATAAAATATATATAGATTATATATATATATAAAATATATATATTATATATATATATATATAAATATATTTATATATATATATTTATTAAAAAAAATTCCTTCTAATAATTATGTGATCTATATATAAATTGTCTCCCTTGAATATATATATATATATATATATATATATATATATATATTTATTTCAATAAAAAAAAAGTTATAATAATTATGTGATCTATATATCAATTGTCTCCCTTGAATATATATATACATATATGTATTTCAACAGAAAATTACATCCAATAATTATATGATCTCTATACAAATTGTCTCCCTTTTTTAGCACTATTTAAAGTGTAATTATAAAGTAGAAATCTAAATAAAGTGTCTTCATTGCTCTATGTCTAATTGAGCACTCTTATATAACTCTAGTTAAATCTTAATGTTTACTTATCCTGTAATAAAATAAACGTTTTATAATATCAGCTCTGTCTAGTTTTGATTACTATTTTAAAGTGGATTTATTAAGTACAAATCTAAATAAAATGTCTTTATTGCTCTATGTCTAATCGAGCACTCTTATATAACTCTAGTTAAATCTTAATGTTTATTTTTTCTGTAATAAAATAAACATTTTATAATATCAGCTCTGTCTAGTTTTGAACACTATTTAAAGGGTATTTATTAGTACAAACCTAAATAAAATGTCTTTATTGGTCTATGTCTCATTGAGCACTCTTATATAACTAGTTTAATCTTTATGTTTATTAATCCTGTAATCAAATAAAATACATATAAAAATTGAATGAATATATATATATATATATATATTTCAATACAAAAAAATAACTTCTAATAATTATGTTATATATATACAAATTGTCTCCCTTGAATATATATATATATATATATATATATATATATATATATATATATATATTTATATTTCAATAAAAAAACTTCTAAGAATTAGGTGATCTATGTACTAATTATGTCCCTTGAATATATATATATTGTATATATATATATGTATATATATATATATATTTTATATATATATATTTCAATAACTAAAATAACTTCTAATAATTATGTGATCTATATATAAATTGTCTCCCTTGAATATATATATATATATATATATTTCAATTAAAAAAATAACTTCTAATATTTATTTGATCTATATACAAATTGTCTCCTTGAATATATATATATATATATATATATATTTCAATTAAAAAAATTACTTCTAATAATTATGTGATCTATATAAAAATTGTCTCCCTTTCTTTAGCACTATTTAAAGTGTAATTATTAAGTACGACTATAAATAAAATGTCTTTATTGCTCTATGTCTAATTGAGCACTCTTATATAACTCTAATTAAATCTTAATGTTTACTTACCCTGTAATATCATAAACGTTTTATAATATCAGCTCTGTCTAGTTTTGCACACTATTTAAAGTGTATTTATTAAGTACAAATCTAAATAAAATGTCTTTATTGCTCTATGTCCCATTGAGAACTCTTATATAACTAGTTGATTCTTAATGTTTATTTATCCTGTAATAAAATAAAATACGTATAAAAATTGAATGACTTATATATTTAAATAAAAAAAGTCACTTCTAATAATTATGTGATATATATACAAATTGTCTCCATTAAACATATATATATATATATTATATATTATATATATATATATATTTATTTCAATAAAAAAACTTCTAATAATTAGGTGATCTATATATTAATTGTCTCCCTTGAATATATAAATACATCTTTTATATATATAAATATATATTTATATATATATATATATATACATATATATATATTTCAATAAAAAATAACTTATAATTATGTGATCTATATAACAATTGTCTCCCTTGAACATATAAATTAAATTTATAGATTATATATATATATATATATATATATTGATATATATATATATATATATATATATATGTATTTATTTAAAAAAAATAACTTCTAATAATTATGTGATCTATCTATAAATTGTCTCCCTTTTTTTACCACTAAAGTGTAATTATTAAGTACAAATCTAAATAAAATGTCTTTATTGCTCTATGTCTAATTGAGCACTCTTATATAACTCTAGTTAAATCTTAATGTTTACTTATCCTGTAATAACATAAACGGTTTATAAACTCAGCTCTGTCTAGTTTTGAACACTATTTAAAGTGTATTTATTAAGTACAAATCTAAATAAAATGTCTTTATTGCTCTATGTCTCAGTGAGCCCTCTTACATGACTCTATTTAAATCTTAATGTTTATTTATCCTGGAATGAAATGAACGTTTTATAATATCAGCTCTGTCTTGTTTTTAGCACTATTTAAAGGGTATTTATTAAGTACAAACCTAAATAAAATGTCTTCATTGCTCTATGTCTCATTGAGCACACTTATATAACTAGTTGAATCTTTATGTTTATTTATCCTGTAATAAAATAAAATACATATAAAAATTTATATTTCAATTAAAAAAATAACTTCTAATAATTATGTGATATATATACAAACGACCCCCTTGAATATATATATATATTTAATTCAATGAAAAAAACTTCTAATAATTAGGTGATCTATGTATTAATTGTCTCCCTTGATTATATATATATATTATATCTATATATATAAATATTTATTTTATATATATATATATTTAGTTATATATATATATATATATTTCAATAAAACAATAACTTCTAATAATTATGTGATCTATATAACTATTGTCTCCCTTGAACATATATATATAGACTATATATATATATATATATATATATATATATAAAATATATATAGATTATATATATATATATATATATATAAATGTCTTCATTGCTCTATGTCTAATTGACCACTCTTATATAACTCTAGTTAAATCTTTATGTTTACTTATCCTGTCATAAAATAAACGTTTTATAATATCAGCTCTGTCTAGTTTTGAATACTATTTAAAGGGTATTTATTAAGTAAAAACCTAAATAAAATGTCTTTATTGCTCTATGTCTCATTGAGCACTCTTATATAACTAGTTGAATCTTAATGTTTATTTATCCTGTAATAAAAAAATACATATAAAAATTGAATATATATATATATAAAAATATATATAAAAATATATCAATTAAAAAAATAACTTCTAATAATTATGTGATATATGTACAAATTGTCTCCCTTGAACATATATATATATATTATATATATTTATTTCAATAAAAAAATAACTTCTAATAATTATGTGATCTATATATAAATTGTCTCCCTTAAATATAGGTTTATATATATATATATACATATATATATATTTCAATAAAAAAAATATGTTCTAATAATTATGTGATCTGTATACTAATTGTCTCATTGAATATATACATATATATATATATATATTTCAATAAAAAATTTCTTCTAATAATTATGTGATGTATATACAAATTGTCTCCCTTTGTTTAGCACTATTTAAAGTGTAATTATTAAATAAAAATCTAAATACAATGTCCTTATTGCTCTATGTCTTATTGAGCACTCTTATATAAATCTAGTTCAATCTTAATGTTTATTTATCCTGTAATAAAATAAACGTTTTATAATATCAGCTCTGTCTAGTTTTGAGCACTATTTTAAAGGGTTATTATTAAGTCAAAATGTAAATAACATGACTTTATTGCTCTATGTCTCATTGATGGAATTGAAATAAAAAAATATATATATATATATATATTTACTTCAATTAAAAAAGACTTCCATTAATTATGTGATCTATATATAAATTGTCTCCCTTGTATATATATATATATATATATATATATATATATATATATATATATTTCCTTAAAAAAATCACTTCTGATTATTATGTCATCTATATACAAATTGTCTCCCGTGAATATATATATATATATATATATATATATATATATATATATATATATATATATTTCAATAAAAAAAAACTTCTAATAATTATGTGATCTATATACAAATTGTCTCCCTTGAATATATATACAAAATAACTTCTAATCATTATGTGATGTATATATACATTGTCTCCCTTGAATATATATAGATATAGATTATATATATATATATATATATGTATTTCAATTAAAAAAATAACTTCTAATTATGTCATCTATATACAAATTGTCTCCCTTGAATATATATATATATATATATATATATGTATTTCAAGTAAAAAAATAACTTCTAATAATTATGTGATCTATATATATACCAATGATGCTTGCATGTGCTCCATAGTTTTATATAGCTGTGTAGTAAGTTTAAAAATTGCTTTGTTTAATTATACAAGACGATTTTACTTTAAGAGTGCTCAATGCATTTAAAGAGCTTTGTAGTAAGAGTTGGAAACATTTTTGCAATTATTTTAGACAAATCTACTTCCAGAGTGCTCAATATATTAGTAGAGCTAAATAAAACATTTGAGAAACAGATATGGCATTTCAACTGCATAAATTTATTTTGACAGAGTACAATACATTAGTAGAGCTAAATATACACTTCCAAAAACATGTATGGCAATTCAGCTACACAAATATACTTAAGAGTGCTCAATAGATTAGTAGACGAAAGCATAAAATTCAGAAAACATGAGGAGCTCTGCAGTATGTGTTGAAAACCTAAATGTCAATACATAAGTATAGATATACTGTAAGTTTTTAATATATATATATATATATATATATATATATATATATATATATATATATATATGACAAGTATTTGAAACAAGTTTCCTATTTGTGTGCCTAATATATTTGAGAGCTCTATGGTAACTTTATAAAACATATTTCAAAATTATGTTAGATAAATTGTCTTTGAGAGTGCTCATTTAATTAAGTAGAGTTCTGCATTAGTTTTGGGGTATGGTTCTCACTTTATTAGGGCAATAACTTGGACACATTATACTATGGACAAATCCATTGAGGACAACCAAAGGTAACCTGTTTTTTTCGACTCTGCTGAATAAGACTCATCCGTCTTGGTTCACTCTTGGGACATTAAAACAAAAAAGGTGAAGAATTAAAAAAAGAATGCAAAAATGTAAATGTCTTTGCAACTCATTCATTTTCACTTTCATAACACAAAAACATCTGTAAAAACTTGATAAAAGAATGCACAAACAATAAAATACAAATTTGCTGTCTTGGAATCTGAATTCAGTAGAAACATCCCCTACTGAAATTCCTGCACACCTCAAAAAAAAAAAAAAAAGAAAAAAGATTCCTTCCCAATGCAATACTTTTCAAGCAATTACAGTGTCAGACTTGGTACTGCAATGACTCTGTAAACTGAAAAAATATACATAATAAAAAATGTTAAGCAAAATTGATTCATGTTAACACCTCTCCCAACACCACAGATTAACTACAAAAATACTTGATAAAACAAGACACAATTACAAATGTGTATGAAAAAAATTAAAATAAAAAAAATGAAAAAAATCAACCAAGCAATTGCTCATGATTTTCTGGTGTTTGATGGAATGTGAGTAGGCATACAGCCTGGATAATTTTCCAAGGTAAGTGATGATATTCATCATTATTGTCTTTTTGGATTAGTTAAGATATATCTCATAACTATAATTGTTTTATGTATATATTTATATGTCTAGATGTTATGTCTGCTATTTGCATGTTCCCTATAGAAAAAAAGCTACATAAAATCTACAAGTGTATTCTGATGTAAAATTAACTAGTAAATACAATGCTTGTGTTCCTGATATACCAACTATTTCTTATTAGCATATAAGTTGAATCATGAAATGTATCTCCCTTGCCTGTCTCTCTTTATACCTCTGTATTTATCTAGATCTGTCTATCTCTCTTTTCTTATTCTATATCCCTATTCCTCGCCTTGCTATCCACTATGTGTGAACTTATAAATTTCAACATGTCTAGATTGATAAGCTTCTCATTTACCGGTACCTAACTCCCGTTTTGAAGTTAGAAGTTTTAACTTGATTACACGTTTATATGCCAAGGCATCGATGAGGCACATCCAGACGCCAACCTACACGGTGCAGAGAAAGGACAGAAAAAAAACTAAGTCCCGATGTGCCTAGCAGATCAGAAGGCATTTTGCTACGCCTACATGCACCCAACATGGCAGTAGGCGTCGATCGGGCACTTCCAGACACTTATTTACACTGTTTGGAACTTATAAATTTAAATTGAATACTCGTGGACATGTGTTGGTCTAGTAGTTCCTCATCTACCTATACCTACGTCCACCCCTGTAAGGACTTAGAAATTTTCATTTGAATACACGTTGACTTGCCTTGGTCTATAAGATTTTCATCTACCTATACCTACATCCCCTCTTGTTTGGACTTAGAAATTTTCAATTGAATACACGCTGAGATGCCTCGGTCTATAGGATTCTCATCTACCTATACCTACATCCCCTCTTGTTTGGACTTGAATACAATCTGAGATTCTTCGGTCTTACGGATTATCATCTATCTATAACTACATGCCCTGTTGTTTGGACTTAGAAATTATCAATTGAATAAACGTTGACTTGCCTTAGTCTATAGAATTGAAATCTATCTATACCTACATCCCCTCTTGTTTGGACTTGGAATTTTTTCAATTGAATACACGCTGAGATGCCTTGGTCTATAAGATTGCACTCTATCAATACCTACATCCCCTCTTGTTTGGACTTAGAAATTTTTCACTTGAATACACGCTGAGATGCCTTGGTCTATTAGATTGTCACCTATCTATACCTACATCCCCTTTGTTTAAACTTAGTAATTTTTCAATTTAATACACGCTGAGATGCACTGGTCTATAAGATTGTCACCTATCTATATCTACATCCCCTTTGTTTGGACTTAGAAATCTTTCAATTGAATACACGCTGACATGCCCTGGTCTATAAGATTGTCACCTATCTATACCTACATCCCCTCTTGTTTGGATCTAGAAATTTTTCCATTGAATACACGCTGAGATGCCTTGGTCTATAAGATTGTCACCTATCTATACCTACATCCCCTCTTGTTTGGACTTGGAAATTTTTCAATTGAATACACGCTGAGATGCCTTGGTCTATAAGATTGCACTTTATCAATACCTACATCCCCTCTTGTTTGGACTTAGAAATTTTTCACTTGAATACACGCTGAGATGCCTAGGTCTATAAGATTGTCACCTATCTATACCTACATCCCCTCTTGTTTGGACTTAGAAATTTTTCAATTGAATACACGCTGAGATGCCTAGGTCTATAAGATTGTCACCTATCTATACCTACATCCCCTCTTGTTTGGACTTAGAAATTTTTCAATTGAATACACGCTGAGATGCCTAGGTCTATAAGATTGTCACCTATCGATACCTACATCCCCTTTGTTTGGACTTAGAAATTTTTCAATTGAATACACACTGAGATGACTTGGTCTATAAGATTGTCACCTATCTATACCTACATCCCCTCTTGTTTGGACTTAGAAATTTTTCACTTGAATACACGCTGAGATGCCTTGGTCTATAAGATTGTCACCTATCTATACCTACATCTCCTCTTGTTTGGACTTAGAAATTTTTCAATTGAATACACGCTGAGATGCCTAGGTCTATAAGATTGTCACCTATCTATACCTACATCCCCTCTTGTTTGGACTTAGAAATTTTTCAATTGAATACACGCTGAGATGACTTGGTCTATAAGATTGTCACCTATCTATACCTACATCCCCTCTTGTTTGGACTTAGAAATTTTTCACTTGAATACACGCTGAGATGCCTAGGTCTATAAGATCGTCACCTATCTATACCTACATCCCCTCTTGTTTTGACTTAGAAATTTTTCAATTGAATACACGCTGAGATGACTTGGTCTATAAGATTGTCACCTATCTATACCTACATCCCCTCTTGTTTGGACTTAGAAATTTTTCAATTGAATACACGCTGAGATGCCTAGGTCTATAAGATTGTCACCTATCTATACCTACATCCCCTCTTGTTTTGACTTAGAAATTTTTCAATTTAATACACGCTGAGATGACTTGGTCTATAAGATTGTCACCTATCTATACCTACATCCCCTCTTGTTTTGACTTAGAAATTTTTCACTTGAATACACGCTGAGATGACTTGGTCTATAAGATTGTCACCTATCTATACCTACATCCCCTCTTGTTTGGACTTAGAAATTTTTCAATTGAATACACGCTGAGATGACTTGGTCTATAAGATTGTCACCTATCTATACCTACATCCCCTCTTGTTTGGACTTAGAAATTTTTCAATTGAATACACGCTGAGATGACTTGGTCTATAAGATTGTCACCTATCTATACCTACATCCCCTCTTGTTTGGACTTAGAAATTTTTCAATTGAATACACGCTGAGATGACTTGGTCTATAAGATTGTCACCTATCTATACCTACATCCCCTCTTGTTTGGACTTAGAAATTTTTCAATTGAATACACGCTGAGATGACTTGGTCTATAAGATTGTCACCTATCTATACCTACATCCCCTCTTGTTTGGACTTAGAAATTTTTCAATTGAATACACGCTGAGATGACTTGGTCTATAAGATTGTCACCTATCTATACCTACATCCCCTCTTGTTTGGACTTAGAAATTTTTCACTTGAATACACGCTGAGATGACTTGGTCTATAAGATCGTCACCTATCTATACCTACATCCCCTCTTGTTTTGACTTAGAAATTTTTCAATTGAATACACGCTGAGATGACTTGGTCTATAAGATTGTCACCTATCTATACCTACATCCCCTCTTGTTTGGACTTAGAAATTTTTCAATTGAATACACGCTGAGATGACTTGGTCTATAAGATTGTCACCTATCTATACCTACATCCCCTCTTGTTTGGACTTAGAAATTTTTCAATTGAATACACGCTGAGATGACTTGGTCTATAAGATTGTCACCTATCTATACCTACATCCCCTCTTGTTTGGACTTAGAAATTTTTCAATTGAATACACGCTGAGATGACTTGGTCTATAAGATTGTCACCTATCTATACCTACATCCCCTCTTGTTTGGACTTAGAAATTTTTCAATTGAATACACGCTGAGATGACTTGGTCTATAAGATTGTCACCTATCTATACCTACATCCCCTCTTGTTTGGACTTAGAAATTTTTCAATTGAATACACGCTGAGATGACTTGGTCTATAAGATTGTCACCTATCTATACCTACATCCCCTCTTGTTTGGACTTAGAAATTTTTCAATTGAATACACGCTGAGATGACTTGGTCTATAAGATTGTCACCTATCTATACCTACATCCCCTCTTGTTTGGACTTAGAAATTTTTCAATTGAATACACGCTGAGATGACTTGGTCTATAAGATTGTCACCTATCTATACCTACATCCCCTCTTGTTTGGACTTAGAAATTTTTCAATTGAATACACGCTGAGATGACTTGGTCTATAAGATTGTCACCTATCTATACCTACATCCCCTCTTGTTTGGACTTAGAAATTTTTCAATTGAATACACGCTGAGATGACTTGGTCTATAAGATTGTCACCTATCTATACCTACATCCCCTCTTGTTTGGACTTAGAAATTTTTCACTTGAATACACGCTGAGATGACTTGGTCTATAAGATCGTCACCTATCTATACCTACATCCCCTCTTGTTTTGACTTAGAAATTTTTCAATTGAATACACGCTGAGATGACTTGGTCTATAAGATTGTCACCTATCTATACCTACATCCCCTCTTGTTTGGACTTAGAAATTTTTCAATTGAATACACGCTGAGATGACTTGGTCTATAAGATTGTCACCTATCTATACCTACATCCCCTCTTGTTTGGACTTAGAAATTTTTCAATTGAATACACGCTGAGATGACTTGGTCTATAAGATTGTCACCTATCTATACCTACATCCCCTCTTGTTTGGACTTAGAAATTTTTCAATTGAATACACGCTGAGATGACTTGGTCTATAAGATTGTCACCTATCTATACCTACATCCCCTCTTGTTTGGACTTAGAAATTTTTCACTTGAATACACGCTGAGATGACTTGGTCTATAAGATTGTCACCTATCTATACCTACATCCCCTCTTGTTTGGACTTAGAAATTTTTCACTTGAATACACGCTGAGATGACTTGGTCTATAAGATTGTCACCTATCTATACCTACATCCCCTCTTGTTTGGACTTAGAAATTTTTCAATTGAATACACGCTGAGATGACTTGGTCTATAAGATTGTCACCTATCTATACCTACATCCCCTCTTGTTTGGACTTAGAAATTTTTCAATTGAATACACGCTGAGATGACTTGGTCTATAAGATTGTCACCTATCTATACCTACATCCCCTCTTGTTTGGACTTAGAAATTTTTCAATTGAATACACGCTGAGATGACTTGGTCTATAAGATTGTCACCTATCTATACCTACATCCCCTCTTGTTTGGACTTAGAAATTTTTCACTTGAATACACGCTGAGATGACTTGGTCTATAAGATCGTCACCTATCTATACCTACATCCCCTCTTGTTTTGACTTAGAAATTTTTCAATTGAATACACGCTGAGATGACTTGGTCTATAAGATTGTCACCTATCTATACCTACATCCCCTCTTGTTTGGACTTAGAAATTTTTCACTTGAATACACGCTGAGATGACTTGGTCTATAAGATTGTCACCTATCTATACCTACATCCCCTCTTGTTTGGACTTAGAAATTTTTCACTTGAATACACGCTGAGATGACTTGGTCTATAAGATTGTCACCTATCTATACCTACATCCCCTCTTGTTTGGACTTAGAAATTTTTCACTTGAATACACGCTGAGATGCCTTGGTCTATAAGATTGTCACCTATCTATACCTACATCCCCTCTTGTTTGGACTTAGAAATTTTTCACTTGAATACACGCTGAGATGACTTGGTCTATAAGATTGTCACCTATCTATACCTACATCCCCTCTTGTTTGGACTTAGAAATTTTTCAATTGAATACACGCTGAGATGACTTGGTATATAAGATTGTCACCTATCTATACCTACATCCCCTCTTGTTTGGACTTAGAAATTTTTCAATTGAATACACGCTGAGATGACTTGGTCTATAAGATTGTCACCTATCTATACCTACATCCCCTCTTGTTTGGACTTAGAAATTTTTCACTTGAATACACGCTGAGATGCCTTGGTATATAAGATTGTCACCTATCTATACCTACATCCCCTCTTGTTTTGACTTAGAAATTTTTCAATTGAATACACGCTGAGATGACTTGGTCTATAAGATTGTCACCTATCTATACCTACATCCCCTCTTGTTTGGACTTAGAAATTTTTCACTTGAATACACGCTGAGATGACTTGGTCTATAAGATTGTCACCTATCTATACCTACATCCCCTCTTGTTTTGACTTAGAAATTTTTCAATTGAATACACGCTGAGATGACTTGGTCTATAAGATTGTCACCTATCTATACCTACATCCCCTCTTGTTTTGACTTAGAAATTTTTCAATTGAATACACGCTGAGATGACTTGGTCTATAAGATTGTCACCTATCTATACCTACATCCCCTCTTGTTTGGACTTAGAAATTTTTCAATTGAATACACGCTGAGATGACTTGGTCTATAAGATTGTCACCTATCTATACCTACATCCCCTCTTGTTTGGACTTAGAAATTTTTCAATTGAATACACGCTGAGATGACTTGGTCTATAAGATTGTCACCTATCTATACCTACATCCCCTCTTGTTTGGACTTAGAAATTTTTCACTTGAATACACGCTGAGATGACTTGGTCTATAAGATTGTCACCTATCTATACCTACATCCCCTCTTGTTTGGACTTAGAAATTTTTCACTTGAATACACGCTGAGATGACTTGGTCTATAAGATTGTCACCTATCTATACCTACATCCCCTCTTGTTTGGACTTAGAAATTTTTCACTTGAATACACGCTGAGATGACTTGGTCTATAAGATTGTCACCTATCTATACCTCCATCCCCTCTTGTTTGGACTTAGAAATTTTTCACTTGAATACACGCTGAGATGACTTGGTCTATAAGATTGTCACCTATCTATACCTACATCCCCTCTTGTTTGGACTTAGAAATTTTTCACTTGAATACACGCTGAGATGACTTGGTCTATAAGATTGTCACCTATCTATACCTACATCCCCTCTTGTTTGGACTTAGAAATTTTTCAATTGAATACACGCTGAGATGCCTTGGTCTATAAGATTGTCACCTATCTATACCTACATCCCCTCTTGTTTGGACTTAGAAATTTTTCACTTGAATACACGCTGAGATGACTTGGTCTATAAGATTGTCACCTATCTATACCTACATCCCCTCTTGTTTGGACTTAGAAATTTTTCAATTGAATACACGCTGAGATGACTTGGTATATAAGATTGTCACCTATCTATACCTACATCCCCTCTTGTTTGGACTTAGAAATTTTTCAATTGAATACACGCTGAGATGACTTGGTCTATAAGATTGTCACCTATCTATACCTACATCCCCTCTTGTTTGGACTTAGAAATTTTTCACTTGAATACACGCTGAGATGACTTGGTCTATAAGATTGTCACCTATCTATACCTACATCCCCTCTTGTTTGGACTTAGAAATTTTTCACTTGAATACACGCTGAGATGACTTGGTCTATAAGATTGTCACCTATCTATACCTACATCCCCTCTTGTTTGGACTTAGAAATTTTTCAATTGAATACACGCTGAGATGACTTGGTCTATAAGATTGTCACCTATCTATACCTACATCCCCTCTTGTTTGGACTTAGAAATTTTTCAATTGAATACACGCTGAGATGACTTGGTCTATAAGATTGTCACCTATCTATACCTACATCCCCTCTTGTTTGGACTTAGAAATTTTTCAATTGAATACACGCTGAGATGACTTGGTCTATAAGATTGTCACCTATCTATACCTACATCCCCTCTTGTTTGGACTTAGAAATTTTTCAATTGAATACACGCTGAGATGACTTGGTTTATAAGATTGTCACCTATCTATACCTACATCCCCTCTTGTTTGGACTTAGAAATTTTTCACTTGAATACACGCTGAGATGACTTGGTCTATAAGATTGTCACCTATCTATACCTACATCCCCTCTTGTTTGGACTTAGAAATTTTTCACTTGAATACACGCTGAGATGACTTGGTCTATAAGATTGTCACCTATCTATACCTACATCCCCTCTTGTTTGGACTTAGAAATTTTTCAATTGAATCCACGCTGAGATGACTTGGTCTATAAGATTGTCACCTATCTATACCTACATCCCCTCTTGTTTTGACTTAGAAATTTTTCAATTGAATACACGCTGAGATGACTTGGTCTATAAGATTGTCACCTATCTATACCTACATCCCCTCTTGTTTGGACTTAGAAATTTTTCAATTGAATACACGCTGAGATGACTTGGTCTATAAGATTGTCACCTATCTATACCTACATCCCCTCTTGTTTGGACTTAGAAATTTTTCACTTGAATACACGCTGAGATGACTTGGTCTATAAGATTGTCACCTATCTATACCTACATCCCCTCTTGTTTGGACTTAGAAATTTTTCACTTGAATACACGCTGAGATGACTTGGTCTATAAGATTGTCACCTATCTATACCTACATCCCCTCTTGTTTGGACTTAGAAATTTTTCACTTGAATACACGCTGAGATGACTTGGTCTATAAGATTGTCACCTATCTATACCTACATCCCCTCTTGTTTGGACTTAGAAATTTTTCACTTGAATACACGCTGAGATGACTTGGTCTATAAGATTGTCACCTATCTATACCTACATCCCCTCTTGTTTGGACTTAGAAATTTTTCACTTGAATACACGCTGAGATGACTTGGTCTATAAGATTGTCACCTATCTATACCTACATCCCCTCTTGTTTGGACTTAGAAATTTTTCAATTGAATACACGCTGAGATGACTTGGTCTATAAGATTGTCACCTATCTATACCTACATCCCCTCTTGTTTGGACTTAGAAATTTTTCACTTGAATACACGCTGAGATGACTTGGTCTATAAGATTGTCACCTATCTATACCTACATCCCCTCTTGTTTGGACTTAGAAATTTTTCACTTGAATACACGCTGAGATGACTTGGTCTATAAGATTGTCACCTATCTATACCTACATCCCCTCTTGTTTGGACTTAGAAATTTTTCACTTGAATACACGCTGAGATGACTTGGTCTATAAGATTGTCACCTATCTATACCTACATCCCCTCTTGTTTGGACTTAGAAATTTTTCACTTGAATACACGCTGAGATGACTTGGTCTATAAGATTGTCACCTATCTATACCTACATCCCCTCTTGTTTGGACTTAGAAATTTTTCACTTGAATACACGCTGAGATGACTTGGTCTATAAGATTGTCACCTATCTATACCTACATCCCCTCTTGTTTGGACTTAGAAATTTTTCACTTGAATACACGCTGAGATGACTTGGTCTATAAGATTGTCACCTATCTATACCTACATCCCCTCTTGTTTGGACTTAGAAATTTTTCAATTGAATACACGCTGAGATGCCTTGGTCTATAAGATTGTCACCTATCTATACCTACATCCCCTCTTGTTTGGACTTAGAAATTTTTCACTTGAATACACGCTGAGATGACTTGGTCTATAAGATTGTCACCTATCTATACCTACATCCCCTCTTGTTTGGACTTAGAAATTTTTCAATTGAATACACGCTGAGATGACTTGGTATATAAGATTGTCACCTATCTATACCTACATCCCCTCTTGTTTGGACTTAGAAATTTTTCAATTGAATACACGCTGAGATGACTTGGTCTATAAGATTGTCACCTATCTATACCTACATCCCCTCTTGTTTGGACTTAGAAATTTTTCACTTGAATACACGCTGAGATGCCTTGGTATATAAGATTGTCACCTATCTATACCTACATCCCCTCTTGTTTTGACTTAGAAATTTTTCAATTGAATACACGCTGAGATGACTTGGTCTATAAGATTGTCACCTATCTATACCTACATCCCCTCTTGTTTGGACTTAGAAATTTTTCAATTGAATACACGCTGAGATGACTTGGTCTATAAGATTGTCACCTATCTATACCTACATCCCCTCTTGTTTGGACTTAGAAATTTTTCAATTGAATACACGCTGAGATGACTTGGTCTATAAGATTGTCACCTATCTATACCTACATCCCCTCTTGTTTGGACTTAGAAATTTTTCACTTGAATACACGCTGAGATGCCTTGGTCTATAAGATTGTCACCTATCTATACCTACATCCCCTCTTGTTTGGACTTAGAAATTTTTCACTTGAATACACGCTGAGATGACTTGGTCTATAAGATTGTCACCTATCTATACCTACATCCCCTCTTGTTTGGACTTAGAAATTTTTCACTTGAATACACGCTGAGATGCCTTGGTCTATAAGATTGTCACCTATCTATACCTACATCCCCTCTTGTTTGGACTTAGAAATTTTTCACTTGAATACACGCTGAGATGACTTGGTCTATAAGATTGTCACCTATCTATACCTACATCCCCTCTTGTTTGGACTTAGAAATTTTTCAATTGAATACACGCTGAGATGACTTGGTATATAAGATTGTCACCTATCTATACCTACATCCCCTCTTGTTTGGACTTAGAAATTTTTCAATTGAATACACGCTGAGATGACTTGGTCTATAAGATTGTCACCTATCTATACCTACATCCCCTCTTGTTTGGACTTAGAAATTTTTCACTTGAATACACGCTGAGATGCCTTGGTATATAAGATTGTCACCTATCTATACCTACATCCCCTCTTGTTTTGACTTAGAAATTTTTCAATTGAATACACGCTGAGATGACTTGGTCTATAAGATTGTCACCTATCTATACCTACATCCCCTCTTGTTTGGACTTAGAAATTTTTCAATTGAATACACGCTGAGATGACTTGGTCTATAAGATTGTCACCTATCTATACCTACATCCCCTCTTGTTTGGACTTAGAAATTTTTCAATTGAATACACGCTGAGATGACTTGGTCTATAAGATTGTCACCTATCTATACCTACATCCCCTCTTGTTTGGACTTAGAAATTTTTCACTTGAATACACGCTGAGATGCCTTGGTCTATAAGATTGTCACCTATCTATACCTACATCCCCTCTTGTTTGGACTTAGAAATTTTTCACTTGAATACACGCTGAGATGACTTGGTCTATAAGATTGTCACCTATCTATACCTACATCCCCTCTTGTTTGGACTTAGACATTTTTCACTTGAATACACGCTGAGATGCCTTGGTCTATAAGATTGTCACTTATCTATACCTACATCCCCTCTTGTTTGGACTTAGAAATTTTTCAATTGAATACACGCTGAGATGACTTGGTCTATAAGATTGTCACCTATCTATACCTACATCCCCTCTTGTTTGGACTTAGAAATTTTTCAATTGAATCCACGCTGAGATGACTTGGTCTATAAGATTGTCACCTATCTATACCTACATCCCCTCTTGTTTGGACTTAGAAATTTTTCAATTGAATACACGCTGAGATGACTTGGTCTATAAGATTGTCACCTATCTATACCTACATCCCCTCTTGTTTGGATCTAGAAATTTTTCCATTGAATACACGCTGAGATGACTTGGTCTATAAGATTGCACTCTATCAATACCTACATCCGCTCTTGTTTGGACTTAGAAATTTTTCAATTGAATACACGCTGAGATGACTTGGTCTATAAGATTGTCACCTATCTATACCTACATCCCCTCTTGTTTGGACTTAGAAATTTTTCAATTGAATACACGCTGAGATGACTTGGTCTATAAGATTGCACTCTATCTATACCTACATCCCCTCTTGTTTGGACTAAGAAATTTTTCAATTGAATACACGCTGACATGCCCTGGTCTATAAGATTGTCACCTATCTATACCTACATCCCCTCTTGTTTGGACTTAGAAATTTTTATTTATTTTATGTCTAAATACAAAAAAAATCATTAAAAAATACCAAAGAATAGCATTAAAAGCTTTCGATTCGATAGGAAACATTAAAAATAACAGATGAATGATTCCAGAATCACCACATTCTTTCACCTTTGAGGACATGAAAATTTTCCAATTTTTCAAGGTATTAATTTTGTATTTATTTTATGTCTAAATCAAAGAAAATCATCAAAAAATACCAAAGAATAGCATTAAAAGCTTTCGATTCGATAGGAAACATTAAAAATAACAGATGAATGATTCCAGAATCACCACATTCTTTCACCTTTGAGGACATGAAAATTTTACAATTTTTCAAGGTATTAATTTTGTATTTATTTTATGTCTAAATCAAAGAAAATCATCAAAAAATACCAAAGAATAGCATTAAAAGCTTTCGATTCGATAGGAAACATAAAAATTAACAGATTAATGATTCCAGAATCACCACATTCTTTCACCTTTGAGGACATGAAAATTTTCCAATTTTTCAAGGTATTAATTTTGTATTTATTTTATGTCTAAATCAAAGAAAATCATCAAAAAATACCAAAGAATAGCATTAAAAGCTTTCGATTCGATAGGAAACATTAAAAATAACAGATGAATGATTCCAGAATGATTCCAGAATTACCACATTCTTTCACCTTTGAGGACATGAAAATTTTCCAATTTTTCAAGGTATTAATTTTGTATGTATTTTATGTCTAAATCAAAGAAAATCATCAAAAAATACCAAAGAATAGCATTAAAAGCTTTCGATTCGATAGGAAACATTAAAAATAACAGATGAATGATTCCAGATTCACCACATTCTTTCGCCTATGAGGTCATGAATATTTTCCAATTTTTACAGGTATTAATTTTGTATTTATTTTATGTCTAAATCAAAGAAAATCATCAAAAAATACCAAAGAATAGCATTAAAAGCTTTCGATTCGATAGGAAACATTAAAAATAACAGATGAATGATTCCAGAATCACCACATTCTTTAACCTTTGAGGACATGAAAATTTTCCAATTTTTCAAGGTATTAATTTTGTATTTATTTTATGTCTAAATCAAAGAAAATCATCAAAAAATACCAAAGAATAGCATTAAAAGCTTTCGATTCGATAGGAAACATTAAAAATAACAGATGAATGATTCCAGAATCACCACATTCTTTCACCTTTGAGGACATGAAAATTTTCCAATTTTTCAAGGTATTAATTTTGTATTTATTTTATGTCTAAATCAAAGAAAATCATCAAAAAATACCAAAGAATAGCATTAAAAGCTTTCGATTAGATAGGAAACATTAAAAATAACAGATGAATGATTCCAGAATCACCACATTCTTTCACCTTTGAGGACATGAAAATTTTCCAATTTTTCAAGGTATTAATTTTGTATTTATTTTATGTCTAAATCAAAGAAAATCATCAAAAAATACCAAAGAATAGCATTAAAAGCTTTCGATTCGATAGGAAACATTAAAAATAACAAATGAATGATTCCAGAATGATTCCAGAATTACCACATTCTTTCACCTTTGAGGACATGAACATTTTCCAATTTTTCAAGGTATTAATTTTGTATGTATTTTATGTCTATATCAAAGAAAATCATCAAAAAATACCAAAGAATAGCATTAAAAGCTTTCGATTCGATAGGAAACATTAAAAATAACAGATGAATGATTCCAGATTCACCACATTCTTTCGCCTATGAGGTCATGAATATTTTCCAATTTTTACAGGTATTAATTTTGTATTTATTTTATGTCTAAATCAAAGAAAATCATCAAAAAATACCAAAGAATAGCATTAAAAGCTTTCGATTAGATAGGAAACATTAAAAATAACAGATGAATGATTCCAGAATCACCACATTCTTTAACCTTTGAGGACATGAAAATTTTCCAATTTTTCAAGGTATTAATTTTGTATTTATTTTATGTCTAAATCAAAGAAAATCATCAAAAAATACCAAAGAATAGCATTAAAAGCTTTCGATTCGATAGGAAACATTAAAAATAACAGATGAATGATTCCAGAATCACCACATTCTTTCACCTTTGAGGACATGAAAATTTTCCAATTTTTCAAGGTATTAATTTTGTATTTATTTTATGTCTAAATCAAAGAAAATCATCAAAAAATACCAAAGAATAGCATTAAAAGCTTTCGATTCGATAGGAAACATTAAAAATAACAGATGAATGATTCCAGAATCACCACATTCTTTAACCTTTGAGGACATGAACATTTTCCAATTTTTCAAGGTATTAATTTTGTATTTATTTTATGTCTAAATCAAAGAAAATCATCAAAAAATACCAAAGAATAGCATTAAAAGCTTTCGATTCGATAG
This sequence comes from Euprymna scolopes, assembly GCF_053919585.1. Classification (NCBI taxonomy): domain Eukaryota; kingdom Metazoa; phylum Mollusca; class Cephalopoda; order Sepiida; family Sepiolidae; genus Euprymna; species Euprymna scolopes. The sequence continues at coordinate 169,474,060 of NC_136489.1, read as the reverse complement.
GAAACATTAAAAATAACAGATGAATGATTCCAGAATCACCACATTCTTTAACCTTTGAGGACATGAACATTTTCCAATTTTTCAAGGTATTAATTTTGTATTGATTTTATGTCTAAATCAAAGAAAATCATCAAAAAATACCAAAGAATAGCATTAAAAGCTTTCGATTCGATAGGAAACATTAAAAATAACAGATGAATGATTCCAGAATCACCACATTCTTTAACCTTTGCGGACATGAAAATTTTCCAATTTTTCAAGGTATTAATTTTGTATTGATTTTATGTCTAAATCAAAGAAAATCATCAAAAAATACCAAAGAATAGCATTAAAAGCTTTCGATTCGATAGGAAACATTAAAAATAACAGATGAATGATTCCAGAATGATTCCAGAATTACCACATTCTTTCACCTTTGAGGACATGAAAATTTTCCAATTTTTCAAGGTATTAATTTTGTATGTATTTTATGTCTAAATCAAAGAAAATCATCAAAAAATACCAAAGAATAGCATTAAAAGCTTTCGATTCGATAGGAAACATTAAAAATAACAGATGAATGATTCCAGATTCACCACATTCTTTCGCCTATGAGGTCATGAAAATTTTCCAATTTTTACAGGTATTAATTTTGTATTTATTTTATGTCTAAATCAAAGAAAATCATCAAAAAATACCAAAGAATAGCATTAAAAGCTTTCGATTCGATAGGAAACATTAAAAATAACAGATGAATGATTCCAGAATCACCACATTCTTTAACCTTTGAGGACATGAACATTTTACAATTTTTCAAGGTATTAATTTTGTATTTATTTTATGTCTAAATCAAAGAAAATCATCAAAAAATACCAAAGAATAGCATTAAAAGCTTTCGATTCGATAGGAAACATTAAAAATAACAGATGAATGATTCCAGAATCACCACATTCTTTCACCTTTGAGGACATGAACATTTTACAATTTTTCAAGGTATTAATTTTGTATTTATTTTATGTCTAAATCAAAGAAAATCATCAAAAAATACCAAAGAATAGCATTAAAAGCTTTCGATTCGATAGGAAACATTAAAAATAACAGATGAATGATTCCAGAATCACCACATTATTTCACCTTTGAGGACATGAAAATTTTCCAATTTTTCAAGGTATTAATTTTGTATTTATTTTATGTCTAAATCAAAGAAAATCATCAAAAAATACAAAAGAATAGCATTAAAAGCTTTCGATTCGATAGGAAACATTAAAAATAACAGATGAATGATTCCAGAATGATTCCAGAATTACCACATTCTTTCACCTTTGAGGACATGAAAATTTTCCAATTTTTCAAGGTATTAATTTTGTATGTATTTTATGTCTAAATCAAAGAAAATCATCAAAAAATACCAAAGAATAGCATTAAAAGCTTTCGATTCGATAGGAAACATTAAAAATAACAGATGAATGATTCCAGATTCACCACATTCTTTCGCCTATGAGGTCATGAAAATTTTCCAATTTTTACAGGTATTAATTTTGTATTTATTTTATGTCTAAATCAAAGAAAATCATCAAAAAATACCAAAGAATAGCATTAAAAGCTTTCGATTCGATAGGAAACATTAAAAATAACAGATGAATGATTCCAGAATCACCACATTCTTTAACCTTTGAGGACATGAACATTTTACAATTTTTCAAGGTATTAATTTTGTATTTATTTTATGTCTAAATCAAAGAAAATCATCAAAAAATACCAAAGAATAGCATTAAAAGCTTTCGATTCGATAGGAAACATTAAAAATAACAGATGAATGATTCCAGAATCACCACATTCTTTAACCTTTGAGGACATGAACATTTTACAATTTTTCAAGGTATTAATTTTGTATTTATTTTATGTCTAAATCAAAGAAAATCATCAAAAAATACCAAAGAATAGCATTAAAAGCTTTCGATTCGATAGGAAACATTAAAAATAACAGATGAATGATTCCAGAATCACCACATTCTTTCACCTTTGAGGACATGAAAATTTTCCAATTTTTCAAGGTATTAATTTTGTATTTATTTTATGTCTAAATCAAAGAAAATCATCAAAAAATACCAAAGAATAGCATTAAAAGCTTTCGATTCGATAGGAAACATTAAAAATAACAGATGAATGATTCCAGAATGATTCCAGAATTACCACATTCTTTCACCTTTGAGGACATGAACATTTTCCAATTTTTCAAGGTATTAATTTTGTATGTATTTTATGTCTAAATCAAAGAAAATCATCAAAAAATACCAAAGAATAGCATTAAAAGCTTTCGATTCGATAGGAAACATTAAAAATAACAGATGAATGATTCCAGATTCACCACATTCTTTCGCCTATGAGGTCATGAATATTTTCCAATTTTTCAAGGTATTAATTTTGTATTTATTTTATGTCTAAATCAAAGAAAATCATCAAAAAATACCAAAGAATAGCATTAAAAGCTTTCGATTAGATAGGAAACATTAAAAATAACAGATGAATGATTCCAGAATCACCACATTCTTTAACCTTTGAGGACATGAAAATTTTCCAATTTTTCAAGGTATTAATTTTGTATTTATTTTATGTCTAAATCAAAGAAAATCATCAAAAAATACCAAAGAATAGCATTAAAAGCTTTCGATTCGATAGGAAACATTAAAAATAACAGATGAATGATTCCAGAATCACCACATTCTTTCACCTTTGAGGACATGAAAATTTTCCAATTTTTCAAGGTATTAATTTTGTATTTATTTTATGTCTAAATCAAAGAAAATCATCAAAAAATACCAAAGAATAGCATTAAAAGCTTTCGATTAGATAGGAAACATTAAAAATAACAGATGAATGATTCCAGAATCACCACATTCTTTCACCTTTGAGGACATGAAAATTTTCCAATTTTTCAAGGTATTAATTTTGTATTTATTTTATGTCTAAATCAAAGAAAATCATCAAAAAATACCAAAGAATAGCATTAAAAGCTTTCGATTCGATAGGAAACATTAAAAATAACAGATGAATGATTCCAGAATGATTCCAGAATTACCACATTCTTTCACCTTTGAGGACATGAACATTTTCCAATTTTTCAAGGTATTAATTTTGTATGTATTTTATGTCTATATCAAAGAAAATCATCAAAAAATACCAAAGAATAGCATTAAAAGCTTTCGATTCGATAGGAAACATTAAAAATAACAGATGAATGATTCCAGATTCACCACATTCTTTCACCTATGAGGTCAGGAATATTTTCCAATTTTTACAGGTATTAATTTTGTATTTATTTTATGTCTAAATCAAAGAAAATCATCAAAAAATACCAAAGAATAGCATTAAAAGCTTGCGATTCGATAGGAAACATTAAAAATAACAGATGAATGATTCCAGAATCACCACATTCTTTCATCTTTGAGGACATGAACATTTTACAATTTTTCAAGGTATTAATTTTGTATTTATTTTATGTCTAAATCAAAAAAAATCATCAAAAAATACCAAAGAATAGCATTAAAAGCTTTCGATTCGATAGGAAACATTAAAAATAACAGATGAATGATTCCAGAATCACCACATTCTTTCACCTTTGAGGACATGAAAATTTTCCAATTTTTCAAGGTATTAATTTTGTATTTATTTTATGTCTAAATCAAAGAAAATCATCAAAAAATACCAAAGAATAGCATTAAAAGCTTTCGATTCGATAGGAAACATTAAAAATAACAGATAAATGATTCCAGAATCACCACATTCTTTTACCTTTGAGGACATGAAAATTTTCCAATTTTTCAAGGTATTAATTTTGTATTTATTTTATGTCTAAATCAAAGAAAATCATCAAAAAATACCAAAGAATAGCATTAAAAGCTTTCGATTCGATAGGAAACATTAAAAATAACAGATGAATGATTCCAGAATCACCACATTCTTTAACCTTTGAGGACATGAACATTTTACAATTTTTCAAGGTATTAATTTTGTATTTATTTTATGTCTAAATCAAAGAAAATCATCAAAAAATACCAAAGAATAGCATTAAAAGCTTTCGATTCGATAGGAAACATTAAAAATAACAGATGAATGATTCCAGAATCACCACATTCTTTAACCTTTGAGGACATGAACATTTTACAATTTTTCAAGGTATTAATTTTGTATTTATTTTATGTCTAAATCAAAGAAAATCATCAAAAAATACCAAAGAATAGCATTAAAAGCTTTCGATTCGATAGGAAACATTAAAAATAACAGATGAATGATTCCAGAATCACCACATTCTTTCACCTTTGAGGACATGAAAATTTTCCAATTTTTCAAGGTATTAATTTTGTATTTATTTTATGTCTAAATCAAAGAAAATCATCAAAAAATACCAAAGAATAGCATTAAAAGCTTTCGATTCGATAGGAAACATTAAAAATAACAGATGAATGATTCCAGAATGATTCCAGAATTACCACATTCTTTCACCTTTGAGGACATGAAAATTTTCCAATTTTTCAAGGTATTTATTTTGTATGTATTTTATGTCTAAATCAAAGAAAATCATCAAAAAATACCAAAGAATAGCATTAAAAGCTTTCGATTCGATAGGAAACATTAAAAATAACAGATGAATGATTCCAGATTCACCACATTCTTTCGCCTATGAGGTCATGAAAATTTTCCAATTTTTACAGGTATTAATTTTGTATTTATTTTATGTCTAAATCAAAGAAAATCATCAAAAAATACCAAAGAATAGCATTAAAAGCTTTCGATTCGATAGGAAACATTAAAAATAACAGATGAATGATTCCAGAATCACCACATTCTTTCACCTTTGAGGACATGAAAATTTTCCAATTTTTCAAGGTATTAATTTTGTATTTATTTTATGTCTAAATCAAAGAAAATCATCAAAAAATACCAAAGAATAGCATTAAAAGCTTTCGATTCGATAGGAAACATTAAAAATAACAGATGAATGATTCCAGAATGATTCCAGAATTACCACATTCTTTCACCTTTGAGGACATGAAAATTTTCCAATTTTTCAAGGTATTAATTTTGTATGTATTTTATGTCTAAATCAAAGAAAATCATCAAAAAATACCAAAGAATAGCATTAAAAGCTTTCGATTCGATAGGAAACATTAAAAATAACAGATGAATGATTCCAGATTCACCACATTCTTTCGCCTATGAGGTCATGAAAATTTTCCAATTTTTACAGGTATTAATTTTGTATTTATTTTATGTCTAAATCAAAGAAAATCATCAAAAAATACCAAAGAATAGCATTAAAAGCTTTCGATTCGATAGGAAACATTAAAAATAACAGATGAATGATTCCAGAATCACCACATTCTTTAACCTTTGAGGACATGAACATTTTACAATTTTTCAAGGTATTAATTTTGTATTTATTTTATGTCTAAATCAAAGAAAATCATCAAAAAATACCAAAGAATAGCATTAAAAGCTTTCGATTCGATAGGAAACATTAAAAATAACAGATGAATGATTCCAGAATCACCACATTCTTTAACCTTTGAGGACATGAACATTTTACAATTTTTCAAGGTATTAATTTTGTATTTATTTTATGTCTAAATCAAAGAAAATCATCAAAAAATACCAAAGAATAGCATTAAAAGCTTTCGATTCGATAGGAAACATTAAAAATAACAGATGAATGATTCCAGAATCACCACATTCTTTCACCTTTGAAGACATGAAAATTTTCCAATTTTTCAAGGTATTAATTTTGTATTTATTTTATGTCTAAATCAAAGAAAATCATCAAAAAATACCAAAGAATAGCATTAAAAGCTTTCGATTCGATAGGAAACATTAAAAATAACAGATGAATGATTCCAGAATGATTCCAGAATTACCACATTCTTTCACCTTTGAGGACATGAACATTTTCCAATTTTTCAAGGTATTAATTTTGTATGTATTTTATGTCTAAATCAAAGAAAATCATCAAAAAATACCAAAGAATAGCATTAAAAGCTTTCGATTCGATAGGAAACATTAAAAATAACAGATGAATGATTCCAGATTCACCACATTCTTTCGCCTATGAGGTCATGAATATTTTCCAATTTTTCAAGGTATTAATTTTGTATTTATTTTATGTCTAAATCAAAGAAAATCATCAAAAAATACCAAAGAATAGCATTAAAAGCTTTCGATTAGATAGGAAACATTAAAAATAACAGATGAATGATTCCAGAATCACCACATTCTTTAACCTTTGAGGACATGAACATTTTCCAATTTTTCAAGGTATTAATTTTGTATTTATTTTATGTCTAAATCAAAGAAAATCACCAAAAAATACCAAAGAATAGCATTAAAAGCTTTCGATTCGATAGGAAACATTAAAAATAACAGATGAATGATTCCAGAATCACCACATTCTTTCACCTTTGAGGACATGAAAATTTTCCAATTTTTCAAGGTATTAATTTTGTATTTATTTTATGTCTAAATCAAAGAAAATCATCAAAAAATACCAAAGAATAGCATTAAAAGCTTTCGATTAGATAGGAAACATTAAAAATAACAGATGAATGATTCCAGAATCACCACATTCTTTCACCTTTGAGGACATGAAAATTTTCCAATTTTTCAAGGTATTAATTTTGTATTTATTTTATGTCTAAATCAAAGAAAATCATCAAAAAATACCAAAGAATAGCATTAAAAGCTTTCGATTCGATAGGAAACATTAAAAATAACAGATGAATGATTCCAGAATGATTCCAGAATTACCACATACTTTCACCTTTGAGGACATGAAAATTTTCCAATTTTTCAAGGTATTTATTTTGTATGTATTTTATGTCTAAATCAAAGAAAATCATCAAAAAATACCAAAGAATAGCATTAAAAGCTTTCGATTCGATAGGAAACATTAAAAATAACAGATGAATGATTCCAGAATCACCACATTCTTTAACCTTTGAGGACATGAACATTTTACAATTTTTCAAGGTATTAATTTTGTATTTATTTTATGTCTAAATCAAAGAAAATCATCAAAAAATACCAAAGAATAGCATTAAAAGCTTTCGATTCGATAGGAAACATTAAAAATAACAGATGAATGATTCCAGAATCACCACATTCTTTCACCTTTGAGGACATGAAAATTTTCCAATTTTTCAAGGTATTAATTTTGTATTTATTTTATGTCTAAATCAAAGAAAATCATCAAAAAATACCAAAGAATAGCATTAAAAGCTTTCGATTCGATAGGAAACATTAAAAATAACAGATGAATGATTCCAGAATGATTCCAGAATTACCACATTCTTTCACCTTTGAGGACATGAAAATTTTCCAATTTTTCAAGGTATTTATTTTGTATGTATTTTATGTCTAAATCAAAGAAAATCATCAAAAAATACCAAAGAATAGCATTAAAAGCTTTCGATTCGATAGGAAACATTAAAAATAACAGATGAATGATTCCAGATTCACCACATTCTTTCGCCTATGAGGTCATGAAAATTTTCCAATTTTTACAGGTATTAATTTTGTATTTATTTTATGTCTAAATCAAAGAAAATCATCAAAAAATACCAAAGAATAGCATTAAAAGCTTTCGATTCGATAGGAAACATTAAAAATAACAGATGAATGATTCCAGAATCACCACATTCTTTAACCTTTGAGGACATGAACATTTTACAATTTTTCAAGGTATTAATTTTGTATTTATTTTATGTCTAAATCAAAGAAAATCATCAAAAAATACCAAAGAATAGCATTAAAAGCTTTCGATTCGATATGAAACATTAAAAATAACAGATGAATGATTCCAGAATCACCACATTCTTTAACCTTTGAGGACATGAACATTTTACAATTTTTCAAGGTATTAATTTTGTATTTATTTTATGTCTAAATCAAAGAAAATCATCAAAAAATACCAAAGAATAGCATTAAAAGCTTTCGATTCGATAGGAAACATTAAAAATAACAGATGAATGATTCCAGAATAACCACATTCTTTCACCTTTGAGGACATGAAAATTTTCCAATTTTTCAAGGTATTAATTTTGTATTTATTTTATGTCTAAATCAAAGAAAATCATCAAAAAATACCAAAGAATAGCATTAAAAGCTTTCGATTCGATAGGAAACATTAAAAATAACAGATGAATGATTCCAGAATGATTCCAGAATACCACATTCTTTCACCTTTGAGGACATGAACATTTTCCAATTTTTCAAGGTATTAATTTTGTATGTATTTTATGTCTAAATCAAAGAAAATCATCAAAAAATACCAAAGAATAGCATTAAAAGCTTTCGATTCGATAGGAAACATTAAAAATAACAGATGAATGATTCCAGATTCACCACATTCTTTCGCCTATGAGGTCATGAATATTTTCCAATTTTTACAGGTATTAATTTTGTATTTATTTTATGTCTAAATCAAAGAAAATCATCAAAAAATACCAAAGAATAGCATTAAAAGCTTTCGATTAGATAGGAAACATTAAAAATAACAGATGAATGATTCCAGAATCACCACATTCTTTAACCTTTGAGGACATGAAAATTTTCCAATTTTTCAAGGTATTAATTTTGTATTTATTTTATGTCTAAATCAAAGAAAATCATCAAAAAATACCAAAGAATAGCATTAAAAGCTTTCGATTCGATAGGAAACATTAAAAATAACAGATGAATGATTCCAGAATCACCACATTCTTTCACCTTTGAGGACATGAAAATTTTCCAATTTTTCAAGGTATTAATTTTGTATTTATTTTATGTCTAAATCAAAGAAAATCATCAAAAAATACCAAAGAATAGCATTAAAAGCTTTCGATTCGATAGGAAACATTAAAAATAACAGATGAATGATTCCAGAATCACCACATTCTTTTACCTTTGAGGACATGAAAATTTTCCAATTTTTCAAGGTATTAATTTTGTATTTATTTTATGTCTAAATCAAAGAAAATCATCAAAAAATACCAAAGAATAGCATTAAAAGCTTTCGATTCGATAGGAAACATTAAAAATAACAGATGAATGATTCCAGAATGATTCCAGAATCACCACATTCTTTCACCTTTGAGGACATGAAAATTTTTCAATTTTTACAGGTATTAATTTTGTATTTATTTTATGTCTAAATCAAAGAAAATCATCAAAAAATACCAAAGAATAGCATTAAAAGCTTTCGATTCGATAGGAAACATTAAAAATAACAGATGAATGATTCCAGAATGATTCCAGAATCACCACATTCTTTCACCTTTGAGGACATGAAAATTTTTCAATTTTTACAGGTATTAATTTTGTATTTATTTTATGTCTAAATCAAAGAAAATCATCAAAAAATACCAAAGAATAGCATTAAAAGCTTTCGATTCGATAGGAAACATTAAAAATAACAGATGAATGATTCCAGAATCACCACATTCTTTTACCTTTGAGGACATGAAAATTTTCCAATTTTTCAAGGTATTAATTTTGTATTTATTTTATGTCTAAATCAAAGAAAATCATCAAAAAATACCAAAGAATAGCATTAAAAGCTTTCGATTCGATAGGAAACATTAAAAATAACAGATGAATGATTCCAGAATGATTCCAGAATCACCACATTCTTTCACCTTTGAGGACATGAAAATTTTTCAATTTTTACAGGTATTAATTTTGTATTTATTTTATGTCTAAATCAAAGAAAATCATCAAAAAATACCAAAGAATAGCATTAAAAGCTTTCGATTCGATAGGAAACATTAAAAATAACAGATGAATGATTCCAGATTCACCACATTCTTTCACCTATGAGGTCAGGAATATTTTCCAATTTTTACAGGTATTAATTTTGTATTTATTTTATGTCTAAATCAAAGAAAATCATCAAAAAATACCAAAGAATAGCATTAAAAGCTTGCGATTCGATAGGAAACATTAAAAATAACAGATGAATGATTCCAGAATCACCACATTCTTTCATCTTTGAGGACATGAACATTTTACAATTTTTCAAGGTATTAATTTTGTATTTATTTTATGTCTAAATCAAAAAAAATCATCAAAAAATACAAAAGAATAGCATTAAAAGCTTTCGATTCGATAGGAAACATTAAAAACAACAGATGAATGATTCCAAAATCACCACATTCTTTAACCTTTGAGGACATGAAAATTTTTCAATTTTTACAGGTATTAATTTTGTATTTATTTTATGTCTAAATCAAAGAAAATCATCAAAAAATACCAAAGAATAGCATTAAAAGCTTTCGATTCGATAGGAAACATTAAAAATAACAGATGAATGATTCCAGAATCACCACATTCTTTAACCTTTGAGGACATGAACATTTTCCAATTTTTCAAGGTATTAATTTTGGGTCAAGCCGGAAACGGTCAAAAAGCGTGAGATTTTTACCAAAAAGTCAAAAACTTAGTGTGTACAAACATCAATGGCTTCCCCCCGCCTCCCCCCTCGTTGCCACAGGTCAAGGTCACGTGTGCATAAAGGGTCAAGGTCACGGATACAGGTCACACTCAAAAACAAAGGTCATGGTCAAGGGTCAAGCCGGAAACGGTTTAAAAGCGTGAGATTTTTACCAAAAAGTCAAAAACTTAGTGCGTACAAACATCAATGGCTTCCCCCCGCCTCCCCCTCGTTGCCACAGGTCAAGGTCACATGTGCATAAAGGGCAAAGGTCACGGGTCAAGGTCACATTCAAAAACAAAGGTCAACGTCAAGGGTCAAGCCGGAAACGGTCAAAGAGCGTGAGATTTTTACCAAAAAGTCAAAAACTTAGTGCGTACAAACATCAATGGCTTCCCCCCGCCTCCCCCCTCGTTGCCACAGGTCAAGGTCACGTGTGCATAAAGGGCAAAGGTCACGGGTCTAGGTCAAACTCAAAAACAAAGGTCAACGTCAAGGGTCAAGCCGGAAACGGTCAAAAAGCGTGATATTTTTACCAAAAAGTCAAAAACTTAGTGCGTACAAACATCAATGGCTTCCCCCGCCTCCCCCCTCGTTGCCACAGGTCAAGGTCACGTGTGCATAAAGGGCAAAGGTCACGGGTCAAGGTCACACTCAAAAACAAAGGTCAAGGTCAAGGGTCAAGCCGGAAACGGTCAAAAAGCGTGAGATTTTTACCAAAAAGTCAAAAACTTAGTGCGTACAAACATCAATGGCTTCCCCCCGCCTCCCCCCTCGTTGCCACAGGTCAAGGTCACGTGTGCATAAAGGGCAAAGGTCACGGGTCAAGGTCACACTCAAAAACAAAGGTCAAGGTCAAGGGTCAAGCCGGAAACGGTCAAAAAGCGTGAGATTTTTACCAAAAAGTCAAAAACTTAGTGCGTACAAACATCAATGGCTTCCCCCCGCCTCCCCCCTCGTTGATACAGGTCAAGGTCACGTGTGCATAAAGGGCAAAGGTCACGGGTAAAGGTCACACTCAAAAACAAAGGTCAACGTCAAGGGTCAAGCCGGAAACGGTCAAAAAGCGTGAGATTTTTACCAAAAAGTCAAAAACTTAGTGCGTACAAACATCAATGGCTTCCCCCCGCCTCCCCCCTCGTTGCCACAGGTCAAGGTAACGTGTGCATAAAGGGCAAAGGTCACGGGTCAAGGTCACGGATACAGGTCACACTCAAAAACAAAGGTCATGGTCAAGGGTCAAGCCGGAAACGGTCGAAAAGCGTGAGATTTTTACCAAAAAGTCAAAAACGTAGTGCGTACAAACATCAATGGCTTCCCCCCGCCTCCCCCCTCGTTGCCACAGGTCAAGGTCACATGTGCATAAAGGGCAAAGGGCACGGGTCAAGGTCACATTCAAAAACAAAGGTCAACGTCAAGGGTCAAGCCGGAAACGGTCAAAAAGCGTGAGATTTTTACCAAAAAGTCAAAAACTTAGTGCGTACAAACATCAATGGCTTCCCCCCGCCTCCCCCCTCGTTGCCACAGGTCAAGGTCACGTGTGCAAAAAGGGCAAAGGTAACGGGTCAAGGTCACACTCAAAAACAAAGGTCAAGGTCAAGGGTCAAGCCGGAAACGGTCAAAAAGCGTGAGATTTTTACCAAAAAGTCAAAAACTTAGTGCGTACAAACATCAATGGCTTCCCCCCGCCTCCCCCCTCGTTGATGCAGGTCAAGGTCACGTGTGCATAAAGGGCAAAGGTCACGGGTAAAGGTCACACTCAAAAACAAAGGTCAACGTCAAGGGTCAAGCCGGAAACGGTCAAAAAGCGTGAGATTTTTACCAAAAAGTCAAAAACTTAGTGTGTACAAACATCAATGGCTTCCCCCCGCCTCCCCCTCGTTGCCACAGGTCAAAGTAACGTGTGTATAAAGGGTCAATGTCATGGGTACAGGTCACACTCAAAAACAAAGGTCATGGTCAAGGGTCAAGCCGGAAACGGTCAAAAAGCGTGAGATTTTTACCAAAAAGTCAAAAACTTAGTGCGTACAAACATCAATGGCTTCCCCCCGCCTCCCCCCTCGTTGCCACAGGTCAAGGTCACGTGTGCAAAAAGGGCAAAGGTAACGGGTCAAGGTCACACTCAAAAACAAAGGTCAAGGTCAAGGGTCAAGCCGGAAACGGTCAAAAAGCGTGATATTTTTACCAAAAAGTCAAAAACTTAGTGCGTACAAACATCAATGGCTTCCCCCCGCCTCCCCCCTCGTTGCCACAGGTCAAGGTCACGTGTGCATAAAGGGCAAAGGTCACGGGTCAAGGTCACACTCAAAAACAAAGGTCAAGGTCAAGGGTCAAGCCGGAAACGGTCGAAAAGCGTGAGATTTTTACCAAAAAGTCAAAAACTTAGTGCGTACAAACATCAATGGCTTCCCCCGCCTCCCCCCTCGTTGCCACAGGTCAAGGTCACGTGTGCATAAAGGGCAAAGGTCACGGGTCAAGGTCACATTCAAAAACAAAGGTCAACGTCAAGGGTCAAGCCGGAAACGGTCAAAAAGCGTGAGATTTTTACCAAAAAGTCAAAAACTTAGTGCGTACAAACATCAATGGCTTCCCCCCGCCTCCCCCCTCGTTGCCACAGGTCAAGGTCACGTGTGCATAAAGGGCAAAGGTCACGAGACAAGGTCACACTCAAAAACAAAGGTCATGGTCAAGGGTCAAGCCGGAAACGGTCAAAAAGCGTGAGATTTTTACCAAAAAGTCAAAAACTTAGTGCGTACAAACATCAATGGCTTCCCCCCGCCTCCCCCCTCGTTGCCACAGGTCAAGGTCACGTGTGCATAAAGGGCAAAGGTCACGGGTCAAGGTCACACTCAAAAACAAAGGTCAAGGTCAAGGGTCAAGCCGGAAACAGTCAAAAAGCATGAGATTTTTACCAAAAAGTCAAAAACTTAGTGCGTACAAACATCAATGGCTTCCCCCCGCCTCCCCCCTCGTTGCCACAGGTCAAGGTAACGTGTGCATACAGGGCAAAGGTCACGGGTCAAGGTCAGACTCAAAAACAAAGGTCAAGGTCAAGGGTCAAGCCGGAAACGGTCAAAAAGCGTGAGAATTTTTCCAAAAAGGCAAAAACTTAGTGCGTACAAACATCAATGGCTTCCCCCCGCCTCCCCCCTCGTTGCCACAGGTCAAGGTCACGTGTGCATAAAGGACAAAGGTCACGGGTAAAGGTCACACTCAAAAACAAAGGTCAACGTCAAGGGTCAAGCCGGAAACGGTCAAAAAGCGTGAGATTTTTACCAAAAAGTCAAAAACTTAGTGTGTACAAACATCAATGGCTTCCCCCCGCCTCCCCCCTCGTTGCCACAGGTCAAGGTCACGTGTGCATAAAGGGTCAAGGTCACGGATACAGGTCACACTCAAAAACAAAGGTCATGGTCAAGGGTCAAGCCGGAAACGGTCGAAAAGCGTGAGATTTTTACCAAAAAGTCAAAAACTTAGTGCGTACAAACATCAATGGCTTCCCCCCGCCTCCCCCCTCGTTGCCACAGGTCAAGGTCACATGTGCATAAAGGGCAAAGGGCACGGGTCAAGGTCACATTCAAAAACAAAGGTCAACGTCAAGGGTCAAGCCGGAAACGGTCAAAAAGCGTGAGATTTTTACCAAAAAGTCAAAAACTTAGTGCGTACAAACATCAATGGCTTCCCCCCGCCTCCCCCCTCGTTGCCACAGGTCAAGGTCACGTGTGCATAAAGGGCAAAGGTCACGGGTCAAGGTCACATTCAAAAACAAAGGTCAACGTCAAGGGTCAAGCCGGAAACGGTCAAAAAGCGTGATATTTTTACCAAAAAGTCAAAAACTTAGTGCGTACAAACATCAATGGCTTCCCCCCGCCTCCCCCCTCGTTGCCACAGGTCAAGGTCACGTGTGCATAAAGGGCAAAGGTCACGAGACAAGGTCACACTCAAAAACAAAGGTCATGGTCAAGGGTCAAGCCGGAAACGGTCAAAAAGCGTGAGATTTTTACCAAAAAGTCAAAAACTTAGTGCGTACAAACATCAATGGCTTCCCCCCGCCTCCCCCCTCGTTGCCACAGGTCAAGGTCACGTGTGCATAAAGGGAAAAGGTCACGGGTCAAGGTCACACTCAAAAACAAAGGTCAAGGTCAAGGGTCAAGCCGGAAACAGTCAAAAAGCATGAGATTTTTACCAAAAAGTCAAAAACTTAGTGCGTACAAACATCAATGGCTTCCCCCCGCCTCCCCCCTCGTTGCCACAGGTCAAGGTAACGTGTGCATACAGGGCAAAGGTCACGGGTCAAGGTCAGACTCAAAAACAAAGGTCAAGGTCAAGGGTCAAGCCGGAAACGGTCAAAAAGCGTGAGAATTTTTCCAAAAAGGCAAAAACTTAGTGCGTACAAACATCAATGGCTTCCCCCCGCCTCCCCCCTCGTTGCCACAGGTCAAGGTCACGTGTGCATAAAGGGCAAAGGTCACGGGTAAAGGTCACACTCAAAAACAAAGGTCAACGTCAAGGGTCAAGCCGGAAACGGTCAAAAAGCGTGAGATTTTTACCAAAAAGTCAAAAACTTAGTGTGTACAAACATCAATGGCTTCCCCCCGCCTCCCCCCTCGTTGCCACAGGTCAAGGTCACGTGTGCATAAAGGGTCAAGGTCACGGATACAGGTCACACTCAAAAACAAAGGTCATGGTCAAGGGTCAAGCCGGAAACGGTCGAAAAGCGTGAGATTTTTACCAAAAAGTCAAAAACGTAGTGCGTACAAACATCAATGGCTTCCCCCCGCCTCCCCCCTCGTTGCCACAGGTCAAGGTCACATGTGCATAAAGGGCAAAGGGCACGGGTCAAGGTCACATTCAAAAACAAAGGTCAACGTCAAGGGTCAAGCCGGAAACGGTCAAAAAGCGTGAGATTTTTACCAAAAAGTCAAAAACTTAGTGCGTACAAACATCAATGGCTTCCCCCCGCCTCCCCCCTCGTTGCCACAGGTCAAGGTCACGTGTGCATAAAGGGCAAAGGTCACGGGTCTAGGTCACACTCAAAAACAAAGGTCAAGGTCAAGGGTCAAGCCGGAAACGGTCAAAAAGCGTGATATTTTTACCAAAAAGTCAAAAACTTAGTGCGTACAAACATCAATGGCTTCCCCCGCCTCCCCCCTCGTTGCCACAGGTCAAGGTCACGTGTGCATAAAGGGCAAAGGTCACGGGTCAAGGTCACACTCAAAAACAAAGGTCAAGGTCAAGGGTCAAGCCGGAAACGGTCAAAAAGCGTGAGATTTTTACCAAAAAGTCAAAAACTTAGTGCGTACAAACATCAATGGCTTCCCCCCGCCTCCCCCCTCGTTGCCACAGGTCAAGGTCACGTGTGCATAAAGGGCAAAGGTCACGGGTCAAGGTCACACTCAAAAACAAAGGTCAAGGTCAAGGGTCAAGCCGGAAACGGTCAAAAAGCGTGAGATTTTTACCAAAAAGTCAAAAACTTAGTGCGTACAAACATCAATGGCTTCCCCCCGCCTCCCCCCTCGTTGCCACAGGTCAAGGTCACGTGTGCATAAAGGGCAAAGGTCACGGGTCAAGGTCACACTCAAAAACAAAGGTCAAGGTCAAGGGTCAAGCCGGAAACGGTCAAAAAGCGTAATATTTTTACCAAAAAGTCAAAAACTTAGTGACTACAAACATCAATGGCTTCCCCCCGCCTCCCCCCTCGTTGCCACAGGTCAAGGTCACGTGTGCATAAAGGGCAAAGGTCACGGGTCAAGGTCACATTGAAAAACAAAGGTCAAGGTCGAGGGTCAAGCCGGAAACGGTCAAAATCGTGAGATTTTTACCAAAAAGTCAAAAACTTAGTGCGTACAAACATCAATGGCTTCCCCCCGCCTCCCCCCTCGTTGCCACAGGTCAAGGTCACGTGTGCATAAAGGGCAAAGTTCACGGGTCTAGGTCACACTCAAAAACAAACGTCAAGGTCAAGGGTAAAGCCGGAAACGGTCAAAAAGCGTGAGATTTTTACCAAAAAGTCAAAAACTTAGTACGTACAAACATCAATGGCTTCCCCCCGCCTCCCCCCTCGTTGCCACAGGTCAAGGTCACGTGTGCATAAAGGGCAAAGGTCACGGGTCAAGGTCATATTCAAAAACAAAGGTCAAGGTCAAGGGTCAAGCCGGAAACGGTCAAAAAGCGTGATATTTTTACCAAAAAGTCAAAAACTTAGTGCGTACAAACATCAATGGCTTCCCCCCGTCTCCCCCCTCGTTGCCACAGGTCAAGGTCACGTGTGCATAAAGGGCAAAGGTCACGGGTCAAGGTCACACTCAAAAACAAAGGTCAAGGTCAAGGGTCAAGCCGGAAACGGTCAAAAAGCGTGAGATTTTTACCAAAAAGTCAAAAACTTAGTGCGTACAAACATCAATGGCTTTCCCCCGCCTCCCCCTCGTTGCCACAGGTCAAGGTCACGTGTGCATAAAGGGCAAAGGTAACGGGTCAAGGTCACATTCAAAAACAAAGGTCAACGTCAAGGGTCAAGCCGGAAACGGTCAAAAAGCGTGAGATTTTTACCAAAACGTCAAAAACTTAGTGCGTACAAACATCAATGGCTTCCCCCCGCCTCCCCCCTCGTTGCCACAGGTCAAGGTCACGTGTGCATAAAGGGCAAAGGTCACGGGTCAAGGTCACACTCAAAAACAAAGGTCAAGGTCAAGGGTCAAGCCGAAAACGGTCAAAAAGCGTGAGATTTTTACCAAAAAGTCAAAAACTTAGTGCGTACAAACATCAATGGCTTCCCCCCGCCTCCCCCCTCGTTGCCACAGGTCAAGGTCACGTGTGCATAAAGGGCAAAGGTCACGAGACAAGGTCACACTCAAAAACAAAGGTCATCATCAAGGGTCAAGCCGGAAACGGTCAAAAAGCGTGAGATTTTTACCAAAAAGTCAAAAACTTAGTGCGTACAAACATCAATGGCTTCCCCCCGCCTCCCCCCTCGTTGCCACAGGTCAAGGTAACGTGTGCATACAGGGCAAAGGTCACGGGTCAAGGTCAGACTCAAAAACAAAGGTCAAGGTCAAGGGTCAAGCCGGAAACGGTCAAAAAGCGTGAGAATTTTTCCAAAAAGGCAAAAACTTAGTGCGTACAAACATCAATGGCTTCCCCCCGCCTCCCCCCTCGTTGCCACAGGTCAAGGTCACGTGTGCATAAAGGGCAAAGGTCACGGGTAAAGGTCACACTCAAAAACAAAGGTCAACGTCAAGGGTCAAGCCGGAAACGGTCAAAAAGCGTGAGATTTTTACCAAAAAGTCAAAAACTTAGTGTGTACAAACATCAATGGCTTCCCCCCGCCTCCCCCCTCGTTGCCACAGGTCAAGGTCACGTGTGCATAAAGGGTCAAGGTCACGGATACAGGTCACACTCAAAAACAAAGGTCATGGTCAAGGGTCAAGCCGGAAACGGTCGAAAAGCGTGAGATTTTTACCAAAAAGTCAAAAACGTAGTGCGTACAAACATCAATGGCTTCCCCCCGCCTCCCCCCTCGTTGCCACAGGTCAAGGTCACATGTGCATAAAGGGCAAAGGGCACGGGTCAAGGTCACATTCAAAAACAAAGGTCAACGTCAAGGGTCAAGCCGGAAACGGTCAAAAAGCGTGAGATTTTTACCAAAAAGTCAAAAACTTAGTGCGTACAAACATCAATGGCTTCCCCCTTCCTCCCCCCTCGTTGCCACAGGTCAAGGTCACGTGTGCAAAAAGGGCAAAGGTAACGGGTCAAGGTCACACTCAAAAACAAAGGTCAAGGTCAAGGGTCAAGCCGGAAACGGTCAAAAAGCGTGAGATTTTTACCAAAAAGTCAAAAACTTAGTGCGTACAAACATCAATGGCTTCCCCCCGCCTCCCCCCTCGTTGATACAGGTCAAGGTCACGTGTGCATAAAGGGCAAAGGTCACGGGTAAAGGTCACACTCAAAAACAAAGGTCAACGTCAAGGGTCAAGCCGGAAACGGTCAAAAAGCGTGAGATTTTTACCAAAAAGTCAAAAACTTAGTGTGTACAAACATCAATGGCTTCCCCCCGCCTCCCCCTCGTTGCCACAGGTCAAGGTAACGTGTGTATAAAGGGTCAATGTCATGGGTTCAGGTCACACTCAAAAACAAAGGTCATGGTCAAGGGTCAAGCCGGAAACGGTTTAAAAGCGTGAGATTTTTACCAAAAAGTCAAAAACTTAGTGCGTACAAACATCAATGGCTTCCCCCCGCCTCCCCCTCGTTGCCACAGGTCAAGGTCACATGTGCATAAAGGGCAAAGGTCACGGGTCAAGGTCACATTCAAAAACAAAGGTCAACGTCAAGGGTCAAGCCGGAATCGGTCAAAGAGCGTGAGATTTTTACCAAAAAGTCAAAAACTTAGTGCGTACAAACATCAATGGCTTCCCCCCGCCTCCCCCCTCGTTGCCACAGGTCAAGGTCACGTGTGCATAAAGGGCAAAGGTCACGGGTCTAGGTCAAACTCAAAAACAAAGGTCAAGGTCAAGGGTCAAGCCGGAAACGGTCAAAAAGCGTGAGATTTTTACCAAAAAGTCAAAAACTTAGTGCGTACAAACATCAATGGCTTCCCCCGCCTCCCCCCTCGTTGCCACAGGTCAAGGTCACGTGTGCATAAAGGGCAAAGGTCACGGGTCAAGGTCACATTCAAAAACAAAGGTCAACGTCAAGGGTCAAGCCGGAAACGGTCAAAAAGCGTGAGATTTTTACCAAAAAGTCAAAAACTTAGTGCGTACAAACATCAATGGCTTCCCCCCGCCTCCCCCCTCGTTGCCACAGGTCAAGGTCACGTGTGCATAAAGGGCAAAGGTGACGAGACAAGGTCACACTCAAAAACAAAGGTCATGGTCAAGGGTCAAGCCGGAAACGGTCAAAAAGCGTGAGATTTTTACCAAAAAGTCAAAAACTTAGTGCGTACAAACATCAATGGCTTCCCCCCGCCTCCCCCCTCGTTGCCACAGGTCAAGGTCACGTGTGCATAAAGGGCAAAGGTCACGGGTCAAGGTCACACTCAAAAACAAAGGTCAAGGTCAAGGGTCAAGCCGGAAAAAGTCAAAAAGCATGAGATTTTTACCAAAAAGTCAAAAACTTAGTGCGTACAAACATCAATGGCTTCCCCCAGCCTCCCCCCTCGTTGCCACAGGTCAAGGTAACGTGTGCATACAGGGCAAAGGTCACGGGTCAAGGTCAGACTCAAAAACAAAGGTCAAGGTCAAGGGTCAAGCCGGAAACGGTCAAAAAGCGTGAGATTTTTACCAAAAAGTCAAAAACTTAGTGCGTACAAACATCAATGGCTTCCCCCCGCCTCCCCCCTCGTTGCCACAGGTCAAGGTCACGTGTGCATAAAGGGCAAAGGTCACGGGTCAAGGTCACATTCAAAAACAAAGGTCAAGGTCAAGGGTCAAGCCGGAAACGGTCAAAAAGCGTGAGATTTTTACCAAAAAGTCAAAAACTTAGTGCGTACAAACATCAATGGCTTCCCCCCGCCTCCCCCCTCGTTGCCACAGGTCAAGGTCACGTGTGCATAAAGGGCAAAGGTCACGGGTCAAGGTCACACTCAAAAACAAAGGTCAAGGTCAAGGGTCAAGCCGGAAACGGTCAAAAAGCGTGAGATTTTTACCAAAAAGTCAAAAACTTAGTGCGTACAAACATCAATGGCTTCCCCCCGCCTCCCCCCTCGTTGATACAGGTCAAGGTCACGTGTGCATAAAGGGCAAAGGTCACGGGTAAAGGTCACACTCAAAAACAAAGGTCAACGTCAAGGGTCAAGCCGGAAACGGTCAAAAAGCGTGAGATTTTTACCAAAAAGTCAAAAACTTAGTGTGTACAAACATCAATGGCTTCCCCCCGCCTCCCCCTCGTTGCCACAGGTCAAGGTAACGTGTGTATAAAGGGTCAATGTCATGGGTACAGGTCACACTCAAAAACAAAGGTCATGGTCAAGGGTCAAGCCGGAAACGGTCAAAAAGCGTGAGATTTTTACCAAAAAGTCAAAAACTTAGTGCGTACAAACATCAATGGCTTCCCCCCGCCTCCCCCCTCGTTGCCACAGGTCAAGGTCACGTGTGCATAAAGGGCAAAGGTCACGGGTCAAGGTCACACTCAAAAACAAAGGTCAACGTCAAGGGTCAAGCCGGAAACGGTCAAAAAGCGTGAGATTTTTACCAAAAAGTCAAAAACTTAGTGCGTACAAACATCAATGGCTTCCCCCCGCCTCCCCCCTCGTTGCCACAGGTCAAGGTCACGTGTGCATAAAGGGCAAAGGTCACGGGTCAAGGTCACACTCAAAAACAAAGGTCAAGGTCAAGGGTCAAGCCGGAAACGGTCAAAAAGCGTGATATTTTTACCAAAAAGTCAAAAACTTAGTGTTTACAAACATCAATGGCTTCCCCCCGCCTCCCCCCTCGTTGCCACAGGTCAAGGTCACGTGTGCATAAAGGGCAAAGGTCACGGGTAAAGGTCACATTCAAAAACAAAGGTCAACGTCAAGGGTCAAGCCGGAAACGGTCAAAAAGCGTAATATTTTTACCAAAAAGTCAAAAACTTAGTGACTACAAACATCAATGGCTTCCCCCCGCCTCCCCCCCTCGTTGCCACAGGTCAAGGTCACGTGTGCATAAAGGGCAAAGGTCACGGGTCAAGGTCACATTCAAAAACAAAGGTCAAGGTCGAGGGTCAAGCCGGAAACGGTCAAAAAGCGTGAGATTTTTACCAAAAAGTCAAAAACTTAGTGCGTACAAACATCAATGGCTTCCCCCCGCCTCCCCCCTCGTTGCCACAGGTCAAGGTCACGTGTGCATAAAGGGCAAAGGTCACGGGTAAAGGTCACACTCAAAAACAAAGGTCAAGGTCAAGGGTCAAGCCGGAAACGATCAAAAAGCGTGAGATTTTTACCAAAAAGTCAAAAACTTAGTACGTACAAACATCAATGGCTTCCCCCCGCCTCCCCCCTCGTTGCCACAGGTCAAGGTCACGTGTGCATAAAGGGCAAAGGTCACGGGTCAAGGTCATATTCAAAAACAAAGGTCAACGTCAAGGGTCAAGCCGGAAACGGTCAAAAAGCGTGATATTTTTACCAAAAAGTCAAAAACTTAGTGCGTACAAACATCAATGGCTTCCCCCCGTCTCCCCCCTCGTTGCCACAGGTCAAGGTCACGTGTGCATAAAGGGCAAAGGTCACGGGTCAAGGTCACACTCAAAAACAAAGGTCAAGGTCAAGGGTCAAGCCGGAAACGGTCAAAAAGCGTGAGATTTTTACCAAAAAGTCAAAAACTTAGTGCGTACAAACATCAATGGCTTTCCCCCGCCTCCCCCTCGTTGCCACAGGTCAAGGTCACGTGTGCATAAAGGGCAAAGGTAACGGGTCAAGGTCACATTCAAAAACAAAGGTCAACGTCAAGGGTCAAGCCGGAAACGGTCAAAAAGCGTGAGATTTTTACCAAAACGTCAAAAACTTAGTGCGTACAAACATCAATGGCTTCCCCCCGCCTCCCCCCTCGTTGCCACAGGTCAAGGTCACGTGTGCATAAAGGGCAAAGGTCACGGGTCAAGGTCACACTCAAAAACAAAGGTCAAGGTCAAGGGTCAAGCCGACAACGGTCAAAAAGCGTGAGATTTTTACCAAAAAGTCAAAAACTTAGTGCGTACAAACATCAATGGCTTCCCCCCGCCTCCCCCCTCGTTGCCACAGGTCAAGGTCACGTGTGCATAAAGGGCAAAGGTCACGAGACAAGGTCACACTCAAAAACAAAGGTCAAGGTCAAGGGTCAAGCCGGAAACGGTCAAAAAGCGTGAGATTTTTACCAAAAAGTCAAAAACTTAGTGCGTACAAACATCAATGGCTTCCCCCCGCCTCCCCCCTCGTTGCCACAGGTCAAGGTCACGTGTGCATAAAGGGCAAAGGTCACGGGTCAAGGTCACATTCAAAAACAAAGGTCAACGTCAAGGGTCAAGCCGGAAACGGTCAAAAAGCGTGAGATTTTTACCAAAAAGTCAAAAACTTAGTGTGTACAAACATCAATGGCTTCCCCCCGCCTCCCCCCTCGTTGCCACAGGTCAAGGTCACGTGTGCATAAAGGGCAAAGGTCACGAGACAAGGTCACACTCAAAAACAAAGGTCATGGTCAAGGGTCAAGCCGGAAACGGTCAAAAAGCGTGAGATTTTTACCAAAAAGTCAAAAACTTAGTGCGTACAAACATCAATGGCTTCCCCCCGCCTCCCCCCTCGTTGCCACAGGTCAAGGTCACGTGTGCATAAAGGGCAAAGGTCACGGGTCAAGGTCACATTCAAAAACAAAGGTCAACGTCAAGGGTCAAGCCGGAAACGGTCAAAAAGCGTGAGATTTTTACCAAAAAGTCAAAAACTTAGTGCGTACAAACATCAATGGCTTCCCCCCGCCTCCCCCCTCGTTGCCACAGGTCAAGGTCACGTGTGCATAAAGGGCAACGGTCACGGGTCAAGGTCACACTAAAAAACAAAGGTCAAGGTCAAGGGTCAAGCCGGAAACGGTAAAAAAGCGTGAGATTTTTACCAAAAAGTCAAAAACTTAGTGCGTACAAACATCAATGGCTTCCCCCCGCCTCCCCCCTCGTTGCCACAGGTCAAGGTCACGTGTGCATAAAGGGCAAAGGTCACGGGTCAAGGTCACATTCAAAAACAAAGGTCAACGTCAAGGGTCAAGCCGGAAACGGTCAAAAAGCGTGAGATTTTTACCAAAAAGTCAAAAACTTAGTGCGTACAAACATCAATGGCTTCCCCCCGCCTCCCCCCTCGTTGCCACAGGTCAAGGTCAAGATATCATGTGTACTCATGTCCGTTTGGAAAAACACCTGTGTCCGGAAGATTTTGCCTTTTTGTCCTCTTTCGCGTTTCACGTTCGAGCCCGGACACTGCGGCTGATTGTTTTTTTTTTCGGTGGCCCGGGCATTCCCATCTATTTTAATTGAAAGAAAAATTGTTTTGAATCATTTAATGTATATGAGGACGGGGTCCAGTGCACAGGCAGCAAAAAGTACTCAACATCCGTAGAATAACTTCTTTTCGTATCTCTTCTGCCGGAATATCTAGTAAGGAGGTGGTAACATACTTCTTTTTTAGGGCGATTACATTTTCGTGTCTTTATAAGTTCTTGTATTTTTCAAATAGTTGTTGAGGTATCGACGTTACCCATGATGAAAATCGTCAATAATCTTAGTATAGCAGGTGTGTCCAAAATGATGTGCATCTGGGCAACGCCGGGTATCTATGCTAGTATTTTATAAACCAGAGTCCGTGTTTATGATTCTTTTTTAAGCCGACGTGTACTTCTACTAATATATATATATACATATATATATATGTATATATATATATATATATATATATATATTAACGTGTAAATGTGTGTGTGTTTTTCCGTGTTTGCAGAAGGTATACTAAACAATGTACTCATTTCCAATAACGGTGGCACATTTATTTATGAACTTAGAACAAAATCCACTACCTACAACTACAGAGACGAAAAATTATAACTACAGAATCATGTTCGCAAATGTTCAGGTTGATAACACTTATTTTCCAAACAACGTTGATTACACACATTAAGTGATTAACAAATGGCACAAAAAAGGTTATTACAAGTGGCCATTTGAGAAGTCTAGGCGCTGTATGTTCCGGGCTGGGTCGTCGAAATTTCCGCTTGCTATCTTGGTCTGTACTAATTTACTGGAAGAGATGCACCTCCAGTCTTCGTTAAGATATGCATTTAGAGGAAGGGAAAACTCTGATGTATAAACTTGCGATCTACTGCATGCTCTGTCTTGTGGTCGTCATCCGCACCGACAAAGATTAGCAGTTGTTGGTTGTACACAGAGCCTTCTTCACTAAACAAATAATTTGTGCGGATTACCGAACAACTAAATTGTTATGGCGGAGCCTCAAACGTCGAAATCGACGAAAGAGTATATCTGCCCCCCCCAACCTCTCTCTCTCTCTCTCTCTCTCTCTCTCTCCCTTTCTCTCTCACTCTTTCTAACTGTTAGAAGCTCTGACTGTCGTTTGGGCGATCGGGTTTCGATCCTGGCTTGAGGTAGTTGCTTGTTTAACTGCACTGATGAGCTGTGAAGCAGGGAAACAGTACTGTATGTTGATGACTATATATATATATATATATATATATATATATATATATACATATTTATATTCTATTTTAATAGAAAGTGCTAGTCAGGAATGGAATTGCTAAAAGATTTTAAATGACCACATTAGTTGATAAACACCTGCTTTATATGCAAAAATGAAATGAAACAGCTTGCGCATATTTGTAAATACAACTGTTAGCCGATGTTTGCGGATAAAACACATTTTTAAATAGTCGATAAGCGTGCATCTCAAATTATGACTCCAAGCTACCCAAGTAAACAAGACGGAGAAAAGATCTCATGTGGATGTCTTGGCTGTTAACATTCGATTCAGCAGAAGTTCTAATTTGAACCCCATTTGAATTAGTTATAACAAGGTCTTGGCAAGGATCCAACGTCTACATATAGCCTTTACTCTTAATCTGAGATTGAACACGTACATGAAATCCGTTGCCAAGCTGCTGGAAAAATGGTGGGAGCGTTTTACCGCTCCAGTAGATATCTCACTCCTGATGCAATTCTACCCGTGTAACAGCCAAGTCCGTCCAAGGATTAAATACTGTTAAATCATCTGGCCAGGAGCTGCTAGAAACAGTTTATTCTGCCTTGACAGATTTCAAAATAGATTTTGTAGCCTAGTGGAGAATGCCCTTTTCTTTTCCCTGCATCTTTTTCCCCCACAGAATGGACGTTGCGAGCTTATCTCTGCTTTATCGTTATTTTCATGGCAACTGCTCGTCTGGGCTCCAATCTATAGTACCCCAATGCATGACTTTCACGAAAAGCACTCGTCTAGCTGCAACTACTATCAATAATTGCCCTTACGTTTTATTTGTGCCGAAACGTAAGCGTAGATTCCATGAACAAAACTTATTTCTTAGAACTGCACGTTTATGGAACTCTGTTCCGTTTTCTTGCTTTCCAACTGACTACAATACTGTTTTCTTCAAGTCCAACGTAAACAAATTATTGATGAGCAATCCCCTTAAGTAGTCTAATGTAACAAATTTTCACTACTTATGATTACTACGTCATGTACCCTTTGATCACTGTACACTCACTAATCTTTATCCTCGAGTGGTCCCATGGCCTTGATAAGTGGTGACTCCTTTTTCAAAAAAGGTCATTAAGATAAGAGATAATTTTTCGTTGCATTAAAATTCTTATCGAGATTCATTCTTTTCTGCTAAAACATTAATTTGTATAAGAGTTACCATTTATCTGATTGTTGTCAAAAAATTATGTTAACTTGACATGAAAGCTCTTGCGGTTTTTAACGTTTTACATTTAGGTGAACATATCTTAGCTCAAACAAAAGATTTTGATCAAAATAAGCACCATCAGAGACAACACACTTTTTCAAACGGAAAACAAATGTATTTATGCTAGTATCGTAAAAATCTTGCCTTCTGGTGGCGATGGAATCGCTGAAGGGCTTTTTTAATATCGCTTGCGTTTATGACGCATTTCCCACGCAGAAAGTTGTTAAAATATTTTAAAAATGTATTAGTTGGTAGGAGAGAGGTCTGGGGAGTACGGTGGGTGGATCAGAGTTTCATAGCTCAATTTCTTCAACTTCAGCATAATGTATTATTATTTTTTTTTTTTTTTTACACAGTGATCACCACTTATCAAGGCCCGGAAGCCACTCAGGGATAAGGGTTATTGCAAGTACATTACGTTAGTGTGGAGATTTGATGAAGTGTTTACTTAAGGGGGCGGTTCATTAGGAATTTGTTAACATTAGACTTGAAGACATCCAAGTTGTAGTCCGGAGGGAAGCAGACAGACGGAACAGAGTTCCACAGGCGTGCAGTTCTAAGAAAGAAGCTTTGTTCATGGAATCCGCGTTTTGATTTAGGCACATATATAGAGTGGGGAAATTTTTCACAGATGAGTTACTGGTGTTTGCTCTGCCATTCGTATCTGCTATCAATCCTGTCTTATAATAAACGAATATAAACGTTTCTTAATTTTATCGATGCATCCGTAACTAATATTTCATCAAGATATGGCGGTTGGTTTAAGCATGAATAATGAAGTAAGTTATATCTTCCGTGATTACATTTAAATATGAAGATATTTTTGGCTTAAATAACTGTGGTAATGGTTATTTACGACTCAGCTTCTGCACATCGGCCCGGATAGATTCAAATATCAATATTTTCCCAGAATAGATCCGATGTGAACATAGAGACATTCAAATATTCGCTTGAGTGCGTTTATCTTGAAAATAATTTCGATAAACTCTTATCGCGACCTCGGATAAATAAGATGAAAAATAAAGAAGGGGATGAGTGTTCGCCTATAATACACCCAATGCAGTAGATGGTATACACCATTTAGCACACACACAATAAATATCTACGTTTACAGAACGCTGCAGCTCATCTTAGATATAAATATTCGTTTGCAACGAATTCACAAGATTATATATTTCAGTAGTGAATGTTAGGAATAGATAGACCCATAATCATGCAAATCTCTACTCTCATATGAAAGTCATTTTGAGGTTGCGAGTTCCTTCCTTATAGATTCCAAAAAGGTTGAGCCTATTTTTTGCAAATTTAACACAAACGTAATTTATATGTCTGGTAGTGTGCTTAGATAAGTTTTGTACAGAAATTCATCTCATAAGCATCGAAAATCGAAATAATCTAATCTGAAAACATTATATTTTTATTTATAAGAGAGGAAATGCTCTTTTAAGATCGTCAAATCTACATATCAGTTGACGAAATATTGTAAACATACGCAAACGAAATTTTATGAACGACATTATCATTGTTATTTTTTATGTTGTATTTTTTTTTTTTTTTTGCGAATTAGTCCACCGGCAAATTATTCCTCCTAATATATAACATTCAATGGAGATTGTATTCTAGAGTGTTATATACGCAATCTGCATGAATTAAAATATCATGTTTAAACGTATTGTACGACCGGACAACGACGGGCGGTGAGCCAGTTATTCTGTATTTTAAATTTATTGCCACATAGCTTAATAAGAAAAATATTCGGTAAAATGTGTTTCATAATAAAACAAGGCCGATAGCCATTAGTCGCGTGCTCTCGTGTAATGAATGAATGCGTGAATGTAGGATTGGCATGAAATTCTTAAAGATAAACTAAAATGACCGAAAAATGGGCTGAAATGACTTAAATAAATAAAAAGTAAATGACTTAGAATGGCTTTAATAAACTTAAGGATGGATTGAATGACCTTAAGAATGACTTGAATGCTTAAAAAATAACTGGAATCCTTCAAAAACAACTTGAATGATCTGGAGAATGATTTGAATGGCTTTGGAACTGACTGGTTGTAAAGCCTGTGATCATTTTACATCAAATTAATACAGAAAAGTGATCCCCCACTTTATATCACAAAGTTACAAACATAAGTATAGCATGTAGTAAGAAAGATACTACTCTTTGATTTTGGCCAAGAAAAATGTATTTATTTGCTCCCCCACCGAGAAAATTGGGCACAAGGCCGATTTTTTATGTGAAGAGTGAAGGGGAAATGGGGGAAATCTCCCCGGGGAGAATAGTGACAATGCCCATTTTTTAATGTGAAGAGTGAAGAGGAAATAGGTGCCAGCTCCCCGGGGAGTTGGGGAGCTGGATAGTGACAATTGGTATGAAGGGTTGCCCCTACATTGACCAAGGTCTTATATCTAGGGTTGGTATTTATTTGCTCCCCCCACCGAGCAAATTAGGCACAAGGCCGATTTTTAATGTGAGGAGTGAAAGGGAAATGGGGACCAACTCCCCGGGGAGTAGGGGAGCTGGATAGTGACAATTAGTATGAAGGGTTGCTCCTACATTGACCAAGGTCATATGTGGGGTTGCCCACACATATAATCATTGCTTGCAGTACCTGCCGGAACAGATACTACACTTTGAGATATTAAATCCTTTATTCATGTTAAAAAATACATTAAAAATCAACAATGAACAAAAAACTTAGGCACATGGCCAACTCAAAAGGGGGGATTGTGGGGGTCGTTGGTCATCCTTGTCACTCCAGAACTAAACAAAATCAAAAGTTTCTCCCAGCTAGTACCTTCTTTCACCATAATACTGCATTCACACTTTCATACTGGGAGACGTCCTACTACACTCCCAATTTTTAAAACATTTTTATTGACATGTAAATACAAAACAGATAGCAATAAAATGGTACAATAATTCATTTGTGTCGAGGGCGGGGGAAGAAAAAACCAAAGGTGATTAGTAGGACCCTCCCAACCCCATCTAGTTGACAGACTGCCCGTTCCACTAGGTTTGTAAAAGGAACCTCGTTTCTGCGGGCCAGTCTCTAAGTGGGGATGCCCTCTAGATGGGGGTGACTGGAGAAAAAAAATTTGTGGGTAAGGAATGGGGGTTAGTTTGTATTTCTTTCTCTCCAAGATGGGTGAAATTTAGAGGAGGGGGTGAAAAAAAAAATTGCAAGAAGGAGGGGGTGGGGATCTTGGAGGCTTCTAAATCGGGGAGGGATGGAACACACATTCAGCTAGCTGAGAGGCTACTTGTTTAATTTTACTTTACGGAACTGTGCGTTCCACTCCTAGGCGGGGAACACGTATTCAAATGTGGCTCCTTTTCGGATACACAGACTTGCTACATGTATCCATCTTCTGTCAAATGCCGCGCGATGCAGTCTTCTTCTATCACATCCGATCTCCACCCGTAGTTGGTGTTTAAAGAAAGCGCTGGACCTTGGTAGTCGTTTTAGCGCGGCTCGGCACTCTTTCATGTAGGCAGATTCTCCCGGCGGCCTGCGACGGCTCTCGATAGAAGGGTCGAGAACGAGGTCGGGGAAGGCGGCAGTAACCACCGGGTGCCATGGTTGGTCATACAGTGGCTCAGGAAGGCCAGCCTCTCAGCGTCTCGATAACACTTCAAGCCCGGCATTCCCAGGCCTCCCTCACACAGACGTGGAATACAGACCTGTCTGCACACTCAGTGTCTTCCTCTGTCCCAAAGAAGCGAGGACAAGAGTTGGACAAGAGCTGTTAGGTGCTGTGTGGGTAGGGGAAGTACGCCCAGTCGGTAAAGAATGAGAGGAAAGACGTAAGTGGCGCACGCCTCAGCTCTTCCATTTAAGGAAAGTTTCCTAAGAAGCCACGTATTGACTGCAGCCTCCACCTTTGACCTTACTTCCAACCAATTTTTGTCAAGCTGAATACCCGGTCCAAATCACACGCCGAGGATCCGAACTGAGCCATCCGTCCAGCTGAAGGGCGCCGGGAGGTTTGCGTTTCCACTCCAGGCGCCCAACCATAGTCCTATCGACTTGCTGCGGTTTATCTTGGTCCATTTCATTCTTCCGTACTGAGCGAGCGCCTCCGACTCGATCTCGATGTCTCTGAAGCTCGACAAAAAGACCGTGACATCATCGGCGAACGCAGATACTTTGGCGGCTGAGCCACCGGGTATTGTAATTCCGCGCAAGGCCGAAGTTGCCTCCCCATGTCTCAGCTTGCGGAGCAGGGGCTCCAAAGCCAGGACATAGAGCAGGGGTGATAGCGAACAACCCTGACGAACCGACCGAGAGATAATAAAGAGTTGACTTGCACCACAGCTCTAAGTTGTTGATACATCACAGAGATCCACTTGCAGAAGTCCGGGTTAAAACCGGCGGCCTCTAAGATAGACATCAAGAAACGATGGTCGACCTATCGAAAGCTTTTGACTGATATAAGTTGATCAGCGCGGCTTCCGTGTCGTCATGTATTCCTCCCTCTAGGATCGTGCGGATCAGGTGCAAGTTCTGAATCGATCTCCCCTTCACAGCGTAGTTCTGTTCCGGTTCAACCAACTCGCCGATAACAACCTGCGGCCGATTCGACAGGACCTTGGCCAAAATCTTCAACTCTCTGTTTAGCAGAGTTATGGGCCTGTAATCGGCTAACTGTTCCGCACCGTGTCCGCCACCTTTCCTCACCAATGTGATCACTCCCTTGGTGACTTGCCCTGGGATGGATCCCTGAGCAAACCAATGGTTGAACACATCCGTCAAAAGAGGCAGAAACATGGGCGACAGCCTCAAATACAGTTCGTATGGCAGACCATCGAGCCCCGGCGATCCGTCACAGCTGACCTGCTTCAGCGTAGTAAAAACCTCCCGCTCCGTCACCCAGCCCTCGCAACTAGCTGCTCTAGCCGCCTCGAGGCGGAGAGAGTCAGCCAAATAGTCGCTAAACTCAAGGACCGGAAGATCGGGCTGCTGCGTATAACGCTCCGCGAAATGTTCTAGAAACCCCTCGCAGATCTCCCGAGTCGATTCGTCGATTCCAGGGTGCGTCCATCTGGATGACTTACCTTTGCAAATGTATTTGTCCGAGCCACGCCTAGAAATTTCACGACGCGCGTCAGTGTTGAAGTTGACTGCTTCAGTGCCTATCTTCCTAAGCCTAGCTCTGACTACTTGACCTTCATAACGCTCGCTATTCTCACGCAGAAGGTCCTGTTTTGCTACTTCCTGACTAACCCTATCACCCTTCTCCGTAGCTCGGGCTAGTTTCTGCTCTACCTTCTTCTCGTATTGGCCTTTTCTAGTGCGAGGCGCTGGGCATAATTGAGGGAGAAAGTTCTAATTTTGACTTTTAGACCTACCCAATACTTACTCCCAGAAACCGCCCCCACTAGTGTTTTTTGAATTAATTCTATTAGGTTCTCTTGGAAGGCTTTTGGTCTTCCAGTGAGCCATTAACTTAGGCCTATTTCCCAGCTTCAGCCGGGCCATAACTAGTTTATGATCCGTTTGACCTAGCTAAGTGAACGTGGGACAAGATAAGAAGTCTACTTCGCTTTTCCTAACTAACATCCTGTCCAAGTAAGTGTTTGGATAGGAGGAAACGCTATATGTCCACGTCCACATCTCCCGCCCCGGATGCTCGACCCGAAACCCGTCGACCAGACAGCATCTAGCCATCAGATCGGCCAGGCTGGACTCGCACCTCTCCGATCCTCTAGCATCACCTCCTACCTTATCGATCTCGGGGTCTAAGATGGCGTTCCAATCCCCCATTAGCACTACCCGCTTCCAACAATCTACAAACGCGTCAAGCTAACTGAAGAATGAGACCCTCTCACGAGCGGTGTTGGGCGCATGAACCGCGATCACCCGAAACACAGAATCTTTTACGGCAACATCGGCCACAACCCACCGCATCCCTATGAATAACGTCGACCGTCGCTGACTGGGTACGTTTAACCAGCACGGAAACTCCCTTTCCCCGCGGACTGCCATATGCTGAGAAACCTCAAAAGCAATCTGGTTTTTCTTCTAAGTAATTGTAAGGAAATCTCAAAATATGCTATGATTTTTTTCATATTTTTTAACGTCTTTAAATAATAAATCTTTCTTCATAGTAAAATCTCTTTTTTCGCATCTTAATATTTTAGATGTGCAAGCTTACTCGATTTAAAGTATGTTGGTGCAATTATCCTTGAAGGCTGACCAAATTTAATAGAGTAAAATTTGGTTCGGTTTTAGAAAACGACCCACATATTACTTTCTATTTTAGAAAATGACTTGTCTATTTATTGGTTAATTTTTTTTTGTACTGAAACACCACACGTGCTTTGTGATCGAACCAATAAGCCTCTTTTTATTCTAGTGTGTATATGTGTGTAGACATATCGACATATGCATTTCTTGTTATGTTGTACTACTTATGTATATGTGTATTATGTAATTCTATACGAGCGGTCTTCAATAAGTTCTCAGACATTTTATACAGACATTCAAATTTATCGTAAACTCTTGAACACTCAGTAGTTATTGCTATGTATCTTATGAGATGACGCACTATTTTTATGATTTTAGGTTCAAATGTACAAATACATCAGGAATTATAATACATTTTACTAAAGCCTAATTGTCGCAGCTACTGAATTTTAAAAAGGCAATATTGGCATAAAAACACTTTAAAAGAACGATATGCAATTAAATGCTGTTTTAGACTTGGTAAAAAGGCCCAAAAAACGTTTAGTATACTTTACTGTTTTTGACTATCTTGCATGGATGAAGCATCGGTTTGTGAGTGGCATAAAAGATTCAAGGAAAGCAGGGAGCCTGTAAGGGATGATAAAGGGTGTGGGACGAATAAGGAAGTGAGAACACCAGAGTTGATTGGCTAAATAAAGAATGTCATAGATAAGGACTGTTTTGTGTCTATAGAGATAATAAGTGCGCAAATTTACGTCAGTGTGGAAACTGTACACAAAATAATCGCGAGGAATGAAAGATGCGGAATATTTGCACGTATGTAGCAGTCCATAACTCCATCCTTGTCACAAACTATTTGACCAAGATAGGCATAATGATAGTTCCTCACCCTACCTTAAGTCCATTGCTTGTTCTCAATAACTTCTGGTTATTCTCTAAGATCAAGAAGAAATTTTGCTGCTGCATTATTAGACAATTTAGTGGGAAAATGAGGCTACGACGAGGGTTATTGACTCGCTCAAAAACGGTTACTTCCGTCACACCTTCCAGAAGTTGTTGGAACGGTACAACAAGTGCATTAAGACTGGAAGAGATTACTTCGCAGGGGACTTATGTGTGTACTATCAATTAAAGTGACCATACTGAAAAAGTCTGGA
Organism: Euprymna scolopes; assembly: GCF_053919585.1. Taxonomy (NCBI): domain Eukaryota; kingdom Metazoa; phylum Mollusca; class Cephalopoda; order Sepiida; family Sepiolidae; genus Euprymna; species Euprymna scolopes. Next base: position 169,440,867 of record NC_136489.1, on the reverse strand, counting down.
AACTTAATGAAGGCACTTTGTATGCATGCCTTTATCACTCTAGTTCTGTACGTATCTCTTCAACTCAGATGACATTGCGATCGTGAACAGTTAGAGCAAACATAGACGCATACATATCACACGCAATGGCGTCCAAATTCACGACCAGTTCCTCTGCTAACTAATATCCTATCTCCCACTTTTTATCCCTCCATCCGTATTTATCTATTTATCTATCAATCTATCTATTTATCTCTCTATCTATTTATCTATCAATCTATCTATCTATCTATCTATCTATCTATTTATCTATCAATCTATCAATCTATATATATATATATATACACTTGTGCCCGATATTATTCATACCCCTCGGATCTTTGAGATTTCTATAAGATTATTGCTCAAACCAGAAGGTAGACAATATTAAAGGGATTTCAAACAATAAATCAAGCATAAGCATTTAATTTAAACTCAACAAATAAATAAATTATGCAAGTTTGAAACATTATACAAAGAAAAACAATAATGGCACTAGTTCAAAATTATTCATACCTCTCTTACTAATAGTCAATAGCATGCCCTTTATTCTTAATAACTGCCTGTAACCGTTTTGGATATTTATCAACAAGGTTTTTACAAGCATCAACACTGATTTTTGACCATTCTTCAATGCAGTAGTTCTCCAAATCCCTCAAATTTCTAGGTTTCCGCTTTTTAACCTCAGTTTTCAATATGTGCCAGAGGTTTTCGATAGGGTTCAGGTCGGGACTCTGGCTAGGCCATTCCAAAACATTAATTTGATTATCCTCAAACCATTTCTTGACTATTTTGGCAGTATGTTTTGGATCATTATCCTGTTGAAGGACCCAGTTTGGTCCTAAATGGAGCTTCTCCGCATCCTGTCTAATGTTTTTCTGGAGTATCTCCAAATATTGCTCCTTCTTCATGGTTCCATCTATCTTGACCAAACTACCTGGACCACTAGCCGAAAAGGAGCCCCAAAACATTAGGCTACCACCACCATGTTTCACCGTGGGTATGGTGTTCTTTGGGTTGTAAGCTTCTCCTTTCTTCCTCCAAACGTAAGAAGCATCCATATGGCCAAACAATTCAATTTTTGTTTCGTGAGTCCACAAAATACTTGAGAAAACGGACTCTGGAGAATTCACATGGTTCCTAGTAAACTTTAGACGTGCTGCAAGGTGTTTTCCGGTGTGCAATGGAGTCCTTCTTGGTCTTCTTCCTTTCAGACCATTTTCATGCAGAGTCCTTTGCAATGTTTGCCTTGATATTTTTATGCCAGAAGACTCCAGATTTTCTAAAATGTCCTTAGTAGTGGTGGTTGGATTTGCATTAACACTTCTTACAATATTCCTGGTGGCTCTAGCAGACAGTTTCCTTTTCCTTCCTCTACCAATCAAGTTGTTTGTTGTGTGGTGGCTCTGGAATTTTTTGATGATGCTCTGTACTGTTGCTGTAGGGACCTCAAATTCCTTGGAAATTGACTTTTAACCTAAACCATCCTTATGTGAATTCGCAATTTTAGCCCTAAGATCATTACTAAGCTCTTTTTTCTTCCCCATTCTAATAATTTTTATTCTTTTATTGGTTTTCAGTTGATATCATTTTAATTTCTGAAAAATGCAAAAAACGAAATGAAATTAATCAAAGGTTGTATAAAAGCATTCAAAATAAGAATCAAACAGGAAACAAAGTCAGAAACTCGATTAATACTGAAAAAATAAGGGGGTATGATTATTTTTGAACATTGCAGATTTTATAAATAGCTGTATATTTCTTTTATTACAAGTATCCCGAGATTTTAAAATGACGAAAATGATCAGAAGAGGTTTATTAAGAATATGTATCAATATGGACGTAAACAATAAATTCTAACAAAGTTACACCTAATAAACTCAATTTTCAAGGGGGGGTATGAATAATATCGGGCACAACTGTATATATATATATATATATATATATATACAGGGTGTCCGTAAAGTTACTATACAGTCTTACAAGTTACTGTGCTTGATTAAATAAACATGTAAAAAAAATAAATATTAACTATTAATACAAATATAATACAATAAAACAATAAGACTGTATAGTAACTTTACGGACACCCTGTATATATATATATATATATATATATATATATATATATATATATATATATATATATATATATATATATAGTAAGTTATAAAATGCATATAGCGATTAAGCTACACTGAATATTCCGCGTTTCATCCACTCTAGGATTTTTCAGACTTATGCGTATAAGCCGAAGAATCCTATAGTGGATTAAACGCGAAATATCCAGTGTAGCTTAATCGCCATATACATTTTATAATTTACTAACTAGCTCTACCTATGTATTGAGCACTTTTGAAGTAAATACTTAAAGTTTACGCATAAATCTATACTTTCGTATATTAATTTAATGTGAGTAAATTAAGTAGTTATATATATATATATGTATATATATATATATAGATAGATAGATAGATAGATAGATAGATAGATATCCCTCTCTCTTTCTTTCTCTTTCTAGTTTCTTATAAACCGTGCGGTTTTTATAGCCAATCAATCTGCGATCTCTTTCGATCCATATCAAACATGTCCGAGAAGCTCTTTGCAAATCTCTCACCGCAAACCTCATCACACAAATAAAGAGCCGCCTGGATCTGTCTTGTCGTTCAACAGCTGTGCAAGTCAGGATGATAATTGCTTGTGACGCTAACATTATCAAATAACTAAGAATGACGCCATCGACCGTGCAAGTCAGCCAGCAATGCTAAACGATTTCACGCGCCACTACACTGCACACTTCCTACTTTTTCGAAATTGAGAAAAAAAACAAAACAATGAATTCTGTACACCGAGTTGAGAAACGACAGCATGGTGGTTCTTTGACGACACGGGATTGGCTAAAATATTTTGTTGTTTCCATGTTGATCATAGATAATTAATATTGCTTTTAACACCGATGGTTAATTGTAAGGCATAACGGCAGATCTACCCTGGTTTTCTAATGTATGCCGAAATCCCGCATCTAAATATAAATAGTATAAAAGTCAATGTATTCTATAGACCTATGAGAAGCAAAGCGATAATAGTTCCTTATTATTAAACATTAGTTGCCCGGTCATGCAGTACATGATATTTTAATTTATGAAGATTGTGTATGGATTATTATAGTATCAATTTTCTACTAATTATTATATAATACAAGCAATAATATGCCCGTTTGACGAATTCGAAATTTGGCTGACAGAACAAGAGCACGCTTCCCCGTGAAGTAAATTAAGGGTTCCGCTCTAAATTCTGTCCAATTTCCCGAGTTCGACAGAAACATTCCCGAGTTCGACAAGATACATCTGAAGAAGTTCGGAGGTTATATCAACCGAAACGTTGACGGAATCACACTCAAGATGAGAATAGTAGTCCGATGAATAATAATACTAAAGATAATGTTTACAAGGGAATATTTTACGTTACACCGGCTGATAAAAATATATTCAAGGACAACGGAAAAGCCACAAATATGAGCCTCACTATCAGATTGAAGTTTCTATTATACAAATATCAATTCATCTCTATATAAATAAAATGAACTCATTTTTTCCCGTCTGATTTTGACATTAATAGGATTAAAAATCAAGATATTTCATGCAAATATAATATGCACAAACGGCAGAACAATATCTGAGGTGTGTTATAGGCTTATTATTTCTCAAATTCCTCGATAATCTTAGATTTCTATACTTTTTCTGCTGAGAAGTCACGGCCAAAATCGGTTAAGATCAATGGAAGTGGTAAAATATTTTCTCTCTAATTAATTCCTCCTCCCCTGCCACCACTTAACACCGTTTGAGGATCGTTCACAAGGAACAGTTGAGAAGAGAACACCGGTTTGGCTTCGTAGTTCTTTCATGTGAAGTTATTTAAAATCACTAAACTAAGCTGCAGTGCTCTGTGGCGTAGTGGTTAGCGTGCTGGACAATTCGCATTATATTTTCACGTTCGCGCCGACCTACCGTAGTTGGTTTTTTTTTTGTTTTCCTAAACAACTAGAATGGACTTTTCTTGGTGGCCGAACTGTTAACGTTGCAGATGTGTTTTTTTTTTCACACTTTATTTTCCTACTTTTACTCATGACTCCGGGTTTGATCCTTCCTACTTACCTACCATAACATTTTTTAAAACTCCCCCCCGTCCCGGAAACAAACACTCGGGCAACGCCAGGTACCCCCGCTAGTATTTAATAAATCAGCAAACCAGGAGAACCCGCAAAAAAACAGACTTGCTCAACATCTTTGAAATAAGCAAATTCACTCTCTGACAAAATAATTCAACTAGAAAGTCTAAATAATTTTAATTAGTTCTTAGATAAACAACCAATCGCCCGACCTTCACATTCCCTCTTTGTCTATTAGCTAGGCGCTGAGGTGCGACTACAGAGACTAAACAGAAACACCCAATGCCATCCTGATCTCCGCCATCCGGGGAGTATTCGCGGGCTCCCGTCGGCGCTTGTGGAAAATGAATTCTCCCAGTTTTTCCTGACTCGTATAGAGACGGTGATCGATACTGAAGGCGGCTACATTGAATAACTATCACCTCTACTACATAATCAAGTTACCATTAATTTTGTTTTAATTCAATTTTAACCCCAAACAAGGAACAGTGCCACTTTGAAGCAGGGGGCTAAAATCAGGGACTTAATTTTCACAGGCATTATGAAGGGAGATGTGTAGAAAGATGTTTGTTCATATTACACTTGAACTTCTGCATATCAGTAAAGTTGGGAAAGCAGAATCCCGGAAGGGAGTTCCAAACACCTGCAGTTCTGGGGAAGAAACTATTGAAGTAAAAGGCTTTCTTGCACCTAGGGATCTCTACTGTAAAGGGATGAGACTTACTAGCTTGTCGAGTTTGTCGGGGGTAGTTACGTCGAGGAGGTACAAGTGTTTGCAGTTCGTCAGAGCATTCACCATTAAAGTATTTGTAGAACAGGAAGAGGGATGCAAACAAAACAATGGATTCTGTACACCGAGTTGAGAACCGACAGCATGATGGTTCTTTGAGGACATGGGATTGACTAAAATATTTTGTTGTTTGTTTCCATGTTGATCATAGATAATTAATATTGCTTTTAACATCGATGGTTAATTGTAAGGCATAACGGCAGATTCACCCTGGTTTTCTAATGTATGCCGAAATCCCGCATCTAAATATGAATAGTATAAAAGTCAATGTATTCTATAGACCTATGAGAAGCAAAGCGATAATAGTTCGGCTGACTACAATATGGTTGTCTTCAAGTCTAACGTAAATAAGTTCTTGATGAGCCGTTCCATATAAGTTATCAAATTTACCAAATTTTCATTACTAATGATTACTATATTGTCCAATTTCTAGTGTACACTCTTTAACCTTTATCCTTGAGTGGCCTCAATAAATATATATATACATATATATATACATATATTAATATATATATATATTAATATATATATATGTATATAGACATACACATACAATACTGTTTCGCTGTATCACAGCTCATCAGTGCGGCTATACAGGCAACTACCTCAAGCCAAGATCGAAACCCGACCGCCCGTAAGATAGACAAGGCTTTGAACGATTACGCCGTACAGGTAGGAAATTAATGATTTTTTGACATCCTCCGAATACCTAAGTTCGATTTGTTTACACAAAGAGTATTGCTAAAGACACTAATAGTATATCGTGTATCACTTCCCAATATGCTCAACTCAAGATAAGGAGTATATATATATATATATATATATATATATATATATATATATATATATATATATATATATATATAATACATAATTATATATATATTACATATATATATATATATATATTTATAATAATTATTATAGTAAATTATTATATATATATTAATATATATATATAGTCATACACATACAGTTCTATTTCATGGTATCGCAACTCATCAGTGTAGCTAGACTAGTATCTTTCCCTGGCCGAGGCTTCTTCCTACAACCATCGCATTGATAGTAGGAAGTTCCACCCATCGACCCAGAGAGCGGCGCCCGAGTAAATGATCTCAACAAATGTCCATTTTAACAAACATTCTCCCACCACTGTATTCGGCATTAAATAACCTAAAAAGTGTTGATATGCCGCCAAAAAAACAAAAAAACAAAAAGAAAACAACCAAATTAACATTTTCGCAGTTTATAATTAACTCTTTTCTTTAATCTTTTCAACACCTGCCAACATCGTCAGTAGTGCCTGCTTTAGTGTGTGTGTGTGTGTGTGCGTGTGTGTGTGTGTGTATGTGTGTGTGTGTGTGTGTGTGTGTGTGTGTGTGTGTGTGTGTGTGTGTGTGTGTTGACATATAACACGAATACATAAACCTGGTTTTGCTGCTCAACCTCTGGAAGTTTTCCAGCACTTCTTGGGGAAGCAGTGTTCTGTGTAAATGAAGACGTTTCAACAGAGATCCCAAGACGCTGTGTATCTTTATGCAGTTTATTCACTCCCAGGCATGACTACTAACAGAAAAGTGATCGCCGATGTTTCCCTGGGTGGCTAGTCCTTACACGTCCCTCCTCTGAGACGCTCCCCCCTTCGAGAGAAGATCCTTTTCAGATCATCTTCTTCTGTTGACATCCTCAATTCTACTCCGACTATCTTCTCACCTAACTAGAACACATGATCACATACACGTATTTCCGGCTCAGCTACCAGAGTCTTCCGGTCAACGAGTGTGATGTGACTTTCACATGTTTTAACAATGTCAAAACACAGTTCACACTTCCGTGTTATGTTATGATTTCGTTGTGTTTTTATTTTGCGTTACGTTGTTCTTGTTATTGTTGTTGCGTTCACGCATCTATACTCGCTGTATATCAATCAAATAATCATAAGCGAAAAAGTACACTTTAACAATTGGTTCGATATAATGATCAAATATGTTCTCCGTTCGCGAGCATTTCTGAGTTCACTCGGTGCAAAATGACGGATGCTTCAGTTCGCTTTCCAGACAAACGTATTTGAGATGGACGGAGCAGATGAGCGCGAGAGGGGAATACTAAAATGGAACAGAAAAGATGTGGAGGGGGGGGTGAATGTTTTAAAAAATACGGAAATGGAATAATCATGACAAGAATTTGAGGCAGAAAAGAGGATGAAATGAGTTCTAGAAAATGCGAGATAGATTAGAGGGGGTAAGATCATATGGGATGGAAAACGATGGACGGATGGGTAAGGTATAAAAGAAAGAGGACGTTTCAGCTAAGAAATAAATATAGAAAGTTAGATATTAGAGGATAAGTGTACTATCTATCTATAACCATGTTTCTCTCTTTCGTTTTATCTAATATATAAACGGCTATATGCCTGTGTGTCTGTCTGTCCCCATACTATCAAACTCTATATTCTCCGAAATAAAGTTCTAGAGGGGCACTAGAAGTCTCAAATGATTGGATATTATAGGGACCGTTTTTTATGGGTCTTTAGTCGGTTAAAATTGTTTTTAAGGGGTAAAAAAATGGGTCAAAATTGTAAAAATCGTTATGGATTTTGTACATTCATCCTAGTTTAGTTTTAATTTTAATTTTTAAATGTTTAATGTTTAATGACACCTGCATACTTTATTTGTACTTTTGAGATCACGACTCGATAATAATATATGCGGAATCTAAATTAAAATATCATATTTAAGCGTACTTTACGCCTGGGCAAAGCCGGTCCCCCTCCCCCGCGTATATATATACATGATTAGATTTTTGTTCTTTGGAAAAGAAATCCAGCAGAGTGCTCAATTAAAAGGAAAGTCCGAAGATATCCGAAAAATAAGAGCGTATTTATATTTTGTATTTTGTGTACAGAAATTTGTTAGATGGGGCAAGTCATTGGTACCGTCGGTTTCAAGCCCGATAATTAGGACCGTTTAAGATATCCATACCAATCTCTCTTCAGCCAATATTCATCTCTCATCTAAACAGAGACATTTATTTCGAACGTGCCATTGTCATACATATACTTTGTATTTTGTGTACAGAAATCTGTTAGATGAGATAAGTTATTGGTACCGTCGGTTTCAATTAGGACCGTTTTAGATATCCATATCAAGCTCTCTGCAGCCAATACTCATCTAAAAGATGAGTATTCGCTAAAGAGACGGTACAAATGACTTATATAACAACTTTCTTTACACAAAGTACAATGTATATATATATATATATATATGTATATATATATATATATATATATAATTATTTTCCACAGCCGAACCAACGTCGAAGCCCACAAGAGCCAAGAAAGCCAACAAACCGGAAGTCCAAGACGAGTTTCGCCCTCATTTTGGGCTCATCAGTAGAATATCTGCATGAATATAATTACACGTAATAGTTAACTAAAGACGTCCATCCCATAAGAAAACCGAAAAAACTAATAGGGAATTAATTAAAATTAATGTTTAAAAGAATATGCAAATTAGCTTGATCTTTCCATGGCCCATATATAAGAAAATTGTATTTTCTTTTTAAAAAGAGGGTTTTTAATATGAATATTTATACACACAAAAGAATCACGAATTTATAGGAGTATAATATAATATAATATAATATAGATAGATAGACTAAACACAATAGACTGCAGTAAAACGTTACATGCAATTTTTTTTTTAGTTTCTGCTAATTTGAAAAAAAAATGGCCGCTATTCCATGCAATTTTTCACTGTTTTCTGAACGTCCGTCGTTGCCCAGTCGTACAATACGCTTAAACATGATATTTTAATTTATAAAGGTTGTATTATTATAGAATTGTGATCCAACCGTGGTAACAACATGTCTGGTCGTGGAAAGGAAGGAAAAGGTTTAGGAAAAGGAGGCGCTAAGCGTCATCGTAAAGTACTTCGTGATAACATCCAGGGTATCACGAAATCTGCTATCCGTCATCTTGCCCGTCGAGGTGGTGTGAAACGTATCTCTGGTCTGATCTACGAAGAAACTCGCGGTGTCCTGAAAGTTTTCCTTGAAAATGTCATCCGTGATGCCATCACCTACACCGAACACGCCAAGAGGAAGACTGTCACCGCCATGGATGCCGTCTATGTTCTGAAGAGACGAGGAAGAACCCTTTACGGATTCGGAGGTTAAACCATGATTTGAGCAAAGAAAAACGAACCAAACCTTTTCCTCCCTTTCCACAACCAGACATGTTGTCAATTGAAGTATTATGAAAATACGAATACGATGGTAAAAGATAACCCAAGAGATGGGGGTAAGGAGGGCTGAATTGGAGCTATGGTTTAAAATTGCCCCAAAAGGGGGCCAATGAGAGATGAATTAAAGCCTTTTTATTTAATTAGCGATCCCGGGGCAATATAAGTTGACCCTGCCAGTTTAAAGGAGAAAGCGGTTGGTCGTTGATGTGAAATACATTGTCATTGTAAAAGAAAAAACAAAGTGAAAAATATTAAACACTATTGCTGTAAGAAATTATTATTTGAAAGTATTTAGCCATTGTTTGGGCTAGAAGGTCCAGGACGAAGTCGGCCGGTTTATTGGAATCGGCGATGAGAACCTTTGCTATGCGATAAATTATCTAATTGGCGTGCATGAAGATGGCTAATTATCTAATCAGAACTGATCTATTTATGACGGAATGGACGGTGAGTGGCTAGATGAGAACCACAGCTCTGCGCAGACGCCATCCACTCCTTCCATATATAAGGCGCTGCAGAGCAAGGTAAATCGGTTTTAGAGTTATTGCGGAGTTTGGAGCTTTTAAGAGACTGTACACTGCCCCACCCCTTCCCTAAATGCGAGAAAGTTTTCTATTCTAATAATTTCTTCCCTCGAACAGCTAGACTTTGGAATTCCCTTCCTGTTGCCGGCTTTCCTGTCTGTACTGATATGCAGAAGTTTAAATGTAACATAAACAAATATCTTGTTAATCTTTCCTAGGCGTGGCTCCAAATAGTAGCCCTTTACGTCAAAGTGGCGAATTGCTTTGTAAGGGGTGAACATGAGTAAAAAAAGAACAATTATGTCAGTGTTTTATGCCACAAAAAGGAATTTCAAGCCAATATTTGGCTTCCGTGAATTGAAGCATTTTGTGGTGTGTGATATAGGAAGCGATATAATAGATGTTTGCAATGAAAAGATGAGAAACTCGAGACGATTATAAATATTAAGCTTGCCTACTTGCCGTCATATGAGACGTAGCAACTATAGCAATACTACTTTAGAAACAATAATTCTTGAATATTTATAATTTACTTTAGTTTTGCCATCTTGAATCAGTTTGAACCATATTTGGATAAATAAGTAAGTCGGTTAAAAGAATCACGAATTGTAATAAAACCCGAAGCGCGTTTCGTCAGACAAACTTTTCAAGGATGAGAGAGAGGGACAGAGAGATAAAGAGAGAGAGAGAGAGAGAGAGAGAGAGTTAAGAATAATTTTTCCATTGATCAATTTGGTAAACCCAAATGGAGAGTGGAATATTTATTATTTTTAATATATAATTATTTACTGACACGTGTTTCATCGTCTACAGCTCATCAGAGTGGCTGACTCTAGCGAGATCAGAGCGGCTGACTCTAGCGAGATCAGAGCGGCTGAATCTAGCGAGATTCGAAATCGGGAACCCATGGAACGAAGAAAGGTAAGCAATGAGTGGTGGAATGTATCGCGTTTATATATATATATATATTTCAAGCATCTAAACTAGACAATTCAAAAATGTAATTGTCTAGTTTAGATGCTTGAAAATACCATAAGGTTGAAATAAATTATTGCATCGACAATTATGTAATTTCCGTGTTATATTTTTATGTTATATATATATATATATATATATAAATATAAATATCCCGTAGCAATATATATATGTATATATATATATATATATATATATATATATATATATATATATATATATATATATATATATTGCTACGGAAACATATATGCACATGGACATGTGTACCTTATAATGTTTGTATAACTAAACATATATTTATTAATGTTTGTATAACTAAACATATATTTTATAACTTACTATATGTGTGTGTGTGAAGACATAGATAGATAGATAGATAGATAGATAGATAGATAGATAGATAGATATTGACACCACAGCAAGAACGTCTATTTTCATATAAAGTTATTAGTTATTGAATTGGTTTATGGGAGAGAACTCTGAAAAAAAGTTAAATAATAAACAAAATTACCTCCCTTAGATCTAAGAACATGACGTGCTTCAATTCAGTTGAACCTAAAATTATTATATAAGGTAATATTTGTATATTAATAGAGATAAAGCGCTTTTTTTTGTTGTTGTTGTTGTTTTTATTTTAACGTAGTAATGTTTTACGATCAACATTATTAGAGTTACTTCCATGTTAAACACCATAACAGATTATGTTTTTTTTGCCTGCGTGTATTTAAATAATTGTCAAATTTTATTCACTTATTTTTAAAAATGGTAATTAAATTTATAATTCGTAGATCAATAGAAAGATAATTAACAAATTTATATCAGAAGTGTGCGCTGTTTTACAATTGGTCATTGTCCTGAGGGAGACAACTCACTGTTACTAAGAGATTCGTTCATTTTTCCATCTTATAATTTAGTACGCTAATAAGCTGTCAGTAAATTTACATGAGCGGTTTACAAAACATAATTATAGATGTTTCATTCTTTTCTTTTTCTCTTTTTTTTTTTTTTTTTGGTTGGGGTATTCAATTTTAGGACTTGTATAGATTTTAACGTGCTTCTACACTTTAATTAACCTTTTTTTTTCGTAAGTAACACGCCGACATTAACCGAGAAAATAATCGTTTAATATTTCACAAACATTTTGTTTACATTGATGGAAGGGAATTCTGTGAGGGGCTGGTGTGATACAACTTTTATAATTGGATACTCCTCTACAAAAAAAAAAAAAAAAAAAAAAAAAAAAAAAAACATAAAATAATGTTTTTGTAAACCGCTCGCTAGTGTAAACTTACTGACATCATTATTAGCGTCCTAATAATGAGATGAAAAAATTAACGAATCTCTTAGTAAAAGAGAGTTGTCTCCCTCAGAATAATGATAAATTGCAAAACAGCACCCAGTATTTAATTGACAAGTAAATTATTATTTTCTTATTTTAAGATTGTTTAATCGGTCGGTTAATTATTTCAGCGTCGCATGTTGTTCCTATTTACAATGCCTCTCCACGGGACAGAGTTAGACACTAGGGTCGTTTTTTAATGTGGAGAAAAGGAACAAAAATAAAAATTTTCTCAGTCGTGAAGGATTTCTCCTCCACTGACAGATAACAAAAAATTGAAGTGCAGCACTGCAGCAGCATCTGAAGAACAGATACTACACTTTGATCTTGTTTATATATTTCATTGCTTTTAAAATTTTGTAAATACAATTAAGTAAAAAAACAAAAGATTTTCAAACAACAAAATTAGGCACAAGGCCCTACAAGAAATTGGGGAAGGGAAGGGTTCAGGATCCGAAGGTCAATGTTGTTACTTGGAAATATTTTCTGAATAATTCCTAGTTATCTCCCTTGCATCAACTACAACAAATGCTTCCATAAAACAGTTAATATTAAAAGAAATTGTTTAGTCTAAACATGATTTTGTAATAAAAAAGTTACCGTGTCTATTTGATTTAAATGATTACACTTAATTTTTAAAAAGAACAAGCAGAAAGTCATTGTATTATAGGGTGCTCTCTCTCTCTTTCTCTCTATCTATCTATCTATCTCTCCCGTGCTAGAAAACTACTTAGGCCTGTATATATATATAAATATATTCGTCAGGCTTATGCTCTAGATCTACCTACGTATTGAGCACTGTTGAAGTAAATACTGTAAATTTACGCATAAATATATCTTTGGATATTAATTTATGCGATTAAATGAAGTAGTCATACACACACACACACACACATATATATAATATATATATATATATATATATATATATATATTCCTACCAAATAACTCTGTCAATTTTCAGTCTAGAGACTCGGGATTTTACATAAGGAGTAGTGAGATTTGGGAAAATCTTTTTAATTCGTTTTCGGCTAGAAATTTGACTGTCAAGGGGGCAAAGTTTAACGATTTGGCCTTGAGAAATAGTTTTGGAGCTAGTTTTATTAATGCGTGTATTTTGAAATATAAATCACTGGCGACCATGTTTGAACAGGCAGCATATGAAAGGGGCCAACCCTCAATTTGTTCAGGTATGCTGAAAACGAATATCGCAAGGAAAATTAGCTGAGACAAATAGTTTTGGAGCTAGTTTTATTAATGCGTGTATTTTGAAATGTAAATCACTGGCGACCATGTTTGAACAGGCAGCATATGAAAGGGGCCAACCCTCAATTTGTTCAGGTATGCTGAAAACGAATATCGCAAGGAAAATTAGCAGAGACAAATAGTTTTGGAGCTAGTTTTATTAATGCGTGTATTTTGACATGTAAATCACTGGTGACCATTTGTACAGGCGGCATATGAAAGGGGCCAACCCTCAATTTGGTCAGGAATGCTGAAAACGAATTTTTTATATTATATTTTTTATATATAAAATTTTATATATTATATTTTTATATATTAAATTTAGGTGAGTAAATTAAGAAGTTAGTTATATATATATATAGATATAGATATATACAACTACTTCATTTACTCATATAAAATTAATATACGAAAGTATAGATTTATGCGTAAACTTTAAGTATTTACTTCAAAACTGCTCAATACGTTAGTAGAGCTCGTTAGTAATTTATGAAATATATATGGCGATTAAGCTACACTGAATATTCGGCGTTTCATCCACTATAGGATTCGTTAGCCTGACGAATCCTATAGTGGATGAAACGCCGAATATTCAGTGTAGCTTAATCGCCATACATACATATATATATATATATATATACATATATATATGTTAGTACATTTTCATATGGTTTTTTAAAGGTAGATAACTCTTATTTTTATTATCTCCCTTGAGAAAGCACACACATCTATATGTATATATATATATATATATATATATATATATATATATATATATATATATACACATATATTTGTGAGTATATTTTCATATGGTTTCCTAAAGGTAACTCTGACTTTAATTATCTGCCTTGATTAATATCTGAGAAGTTCTTTTTGTTTTAACTTATTTTAAAGCGTTTATTTACTTGTGAACATAAGTGTTCAGGCTCAAATTAGAACAAGACCGAGGTGACTGTCATGAGACCGTCGTCTCCCTGCATATTAAAAGAAAGTCCCCACCAACCTCCATATGTAGTTACTTGTCATGTCGAAAATAGTAATATATCCAAAAATTACGAAAACTCTACAAGTGCAGAGTTCTTTATAGTTCAAAGTAATTTGTATGTTTGTTAAAAACTACTTCAAAAATGCTGTTTGACTTTAAGTATCGTTTAAAGACAAAACCAATATTAAGTATTTAATTGTCATGCCGAAAATAGTAATATATCCAAAAATGACGAAAACTCACCAAGTGCAGAGTTCTTTATAGTTCAAACCAATATTAAGTAATTTTTTTTTGCATACATTATTGCTGATATTCATGCTGCTCCTCTTTGATAAAATTGTCTCTAGGATGGATTAGGGTTGGGGGTCAGGGTTAGCTTCTTTTTTTTTTATATTTGATATGTAATTCTATGTCGATTTTTTTAATCTTTTCGAGTATGCTGAAAACGAATATCACAATTAACTTTGGGGCTTATAAATCGTTTACCAGATATCAATAAACATGATGTATAACAAATAGATAACACAGAAAATAGACTTATAGTTTTTAAATGTTTATTAGAAGAAACATATGTAACCCACAGTGGGGACCCTAACAGGTACTACCACTCCGGGTCAGAGTGGACCTGGGAGCAATGGTAATTAAAGGGTGGCTCCACACTCCCCAAGCCCGCTTATGGAGCTTTACCATCGGATACAGTTTAAGGTCATATCCAGGACCCTGAAGTGGCGGCGGCTATCCTGTTCTTGTAGAAATTTCGGGTGGGAGTGGTCTTCTTCTGGGAGAAGTTTCGGCTGGTTGCTTATAAAAAAGAAAAAAGAGACAAGTTTTAATCCAACGGAAATGGAATCATGTCGTTACAAGTCCGAGTAATTTTGAAATGGATATATCTATAAAAGTGAAAGTGTACAACTTATAGTATAAACCATTGAAATGTTAGATATAGTTTCCTTGGCCATGGATCTAACGTAATAAATTCATATGACCCTTAATCAATAATGGTTAATGTGTCAAAGTTAAAAATAAAGGAAAAATATATATAAGTGTAATTATTACTTCACGCGACAAATAGCTAGGGGGTTGCTTTAATCCACGATGTATTTGTAAGTCATGCCGTGCTTTCTTTTCTCTAGCTTTAATTTAAACCTACATCACTGCCAGTGGTCATACACGCAAACACGTAACGGGTTCTAGCCTTCCTCCCTGCTACCACGCGTTTTTCCTTGTTTGGCTCAACACAAAACCCCCAAACTCCCACGGCTAAAATGCTAGTTTTGTACAAAGTACTGAGATGCCAGACAATTATGCTAGTTTAGAACTTTCAGGTCCAAGTAATCAGCCACATTTTTCAGTTTTGGGGCATAAATATTACTGCAAAGGCGTGTAAAGGGCAAACTCGAATTTGAGCGCAATCGTTATTCTAATAATTGCTAATTTTTAATATGCCATTATTATTATCATTTTTTTATATGGATCAGCAAGATATTTTTACTAGTAATAAGTTTATTTTTAGAACAGCTTATCACTTATTCTCTGGTATATTTTTGGTTTTAAAGTATTATTTTAGTATTAGTGTTTAATCTTTCAGTATTTATACAATTTAACATTTTGATATTTACATTTATGTCGAGGTTTAGTGTTTATTATTTGATCAGTTATAATTTAATTTAGCGCTAATTTATAACTTATGTTTTAGTATCTAATCATGATTTTTTTGTTTTTAATTATTAGTTTTAGTTTTTATAGTTATTTAATATATTATAATTTATTAGAATATATTAACAGTAGTAAAATTATATTACTGATCCATAATGAAAATGATAATTATAGCTGGAACAATTACATCGAGAGCATTGCCAGGGCCGCTGCGAGGAAGGTGGGCTCTCTCTCTACCGTGCTAGAAAACTTCTAACACCCGAAAGTATCCTGTACCTCTCCAACAAGGCCACTATTCGCCCATGTATGGAGTATTGCTGTCATATTTGGGCTGGTGCATCGGCTACTAGTCTCTCACTCCTTGACAGGGTTCAAAAGAGAGTCGCAAATCTGATAGGCCCTAAACTGGCATCTAAGCTTCAGCCTCTGTCCCATCGTCGAAACGTTGCATCCCTCTGCCTGTTCTACAAGTATTATAATGGTGAATGCTCTGATGAACTGCATGCAAGCACTTTTGCCCCCACAATGTAAACACCCTCGACAGACCCGACAAGCTGCAAAATCCCACCCCCACACTGTAGAGATCCCTACATTTAAAAGATCTTTCTACTCCAGTAGTTTCTTCCCCAGAACTGCTAGAATTTGGAATTCCATTCCAGGTCACTGCTTCCCCAACTGCACTGACATGCATAAGTTCAAGTGCAACGTGAACCAACACCTCCCTGCCCAAATCCCTACATAGTACCCTAGTAGATGTTTCCCCCTGATAGTGGCAAAGTGCCTTGTTTGGGGTGAAAATGTAATAAAAAAAAAAAAAAAAAATAGTAATGTAAATATTTGTATATAATTACAAAGCATATTGTTCATGCATTTACATACAAATCCACATGAACAAGGAAACCTATCTCTCTCGGCAAAAATGAGTTCAAACTGAAGAAATGTTATATATAATTGTTTTCGGCTAACTTTACCAAATCTGTGCGTATGGTAAAAATAAGTAAAAAAAAACAAGTAATGTTCAACGCTGCAAGAGAACTAGAAAGAGAATAAAAGTTAATAGACAGGATAAAGTCTGGAACAAAAAGAGAAAAAAGAAATTAGCAAAATTTATCAGGTGCGAAAAAAGCGAGTAATGTTCAACGGTACTGGAGAACAAGAAAAGAAAGGGCCAATTAGAAGCTGGAATCATCAAAATAGGGGTAGGCTATAGAAACAAAATTTTTCAAATAAATGCCAAAACTGGCTTATTATATGTAAATAGATGGGAACAAAAAAATTGGAGGGTCGCTGGCCCCAAACGTGATTTGACCGCGTCAACGCGTGAAAATGGCCCAAATTTCGGCCCCGAACACACTTAATCATTTATTGAAAGCCACAGGATGCGTTTTTTGACTATAAATGCATTTGTATCATTAAATCTAACATTCCCATTGGCTATCTCACAAGTACGGTTTTTTTAAGGGTATCTCAGAGTCCAAAATGGGTCAAAATTACCCCAAAAGTAGCCAAAAATGGTCGGAAATCACGGATTTTCCAAAATGCACCTCCCAAGACACACAGGGTGCAATTTTTGACCATAAATGGCTCTATAAATTTAAATCTAACATTCTCACTGGCTATCCCACCTATATAGGGCTTTTCAAGGTATCTTAAGGGTTCAAAATGGGTCAAATTTACCCAAAAATTAGCCAAAAATGAATGAAAATCATGGATAATCCCCAAAATGCAGGTATTATATCTCATCGGGCTCCTATAAACACTCCTGTATGGCTTTTTACAGTTGGAAGACTTCCATTTGTATTTAGAGATCTTTGGGGGATGTAAAAAGGGTCAAAACAATCCAAAAATGACAAAATTACGCTTTACGGTACATAACATATGAATCATTAGTTCATTCATCAATGATACTTTTTAGAAACATTGTAACTTTACTACATCAACTTCTCAGAAAGTAATTAATTGTAAATTGAACATTGAATGTCAATAAAATGCTGTCCAAGAAGAGTCTGAATTCATAGTGTTCTCATAGTTACCCCAAAATTGATGAAAATGGCCCTCGATTCGCTATTTCTAGATTTGTAACCAATATATTGAATAACTTGATAAAAGCTATGAGTAATTAGCAAAGGAATTATTTTGTTATTTCAAGACACAGCTTCACTTCACATTACTTTAAAATCATACAACAGTAAAATATCAATATAATGCATTAAATGTTGGCTGCAGCACAGGAATTTTGATTGACTCCTGGAAATTCCGTGCACCAGTTCGCAGATTGTAAGTGACATGTGTTTGGCTGGCGATCTCGGTACATGGGACAGTGCTACGGATTGTACCCGATCTGTTTAATGAGTAGTTCAAATTGTTTGAGGTATCATGCTCTGGCACAATGAGCCATTTGCGAGAGAGAGAGACTTTTGATCGGCAAAGAATCTTCGTTCATGTACATCAAATTCATCAGGATTCACATCTTTTGAAAGTATATTGAGAAGGACATGGTGCTCTCGTTTCCATTTAATTATATTCACACGTCTGGAACCCTTTGCTTTGTAGACATCTTTATCGTAAATTTTTAGCCATCGATCAAGTTTATGTTTTATCCCAGGTATTGTAACATAACGAACATCACTTCCAAAGGCTTTCTGCCACAATTGTAGTAATCGCAAGGAGAACTGGTCAATATGATTTTTCTGTGTCGTGGTACCATATTTGGCAGCATGATGTTGCTGCACAGCTTGAACACATTCAGCCTCAGTTGGAAGAGAATCAAGCAGAAGATAAGTCCAATCGTCGTAATTATAATCTTAGTTCAATCAAATTCACAATTAATGCAATGCAATGTTATCGTGTCTATTTAAAGATGCCATTCCATTGATACAGAAAGAAAACATTTCCTTATTTGGTAATTTTCCATCTATAACTCAAATTAAGCCCCTTTTTGACAACCTATGTTGATTCTTAGGGACTTTTTGACTCATTGGCTAAATCGGCCATATTTAGCCCCTTTTAAAGGTCCTTATACCCCTCATTAACAGTGCAAAAGTTAGGAGAGTGCCTTTCCCAACAGTTTCTGCCATGTAGAGGTGTCTTTGAGCCCATGGGAGGTGCATTTTGGAAAATCTGTGATTTCCGACCATTTTTGGCTAATTTTGGGGCTAATTTTGGGGTAATTTGACCCATTTTGGACTCTTGAGATACCCTAAAAAAAACCCTACTTGTGGGATAGCCAATGGGAATGTTAGATTTAATGATACAAATGCATTTATAGCGAAAAAATGCACCCTGTGGCTTTCAATAAGTGATTAAGTGTGTTCGGGGCCGAAATTTGGGCCATTTTCACGCGTTGACGCGGTCAAATCACGTTTGGGGCCAGCGACCCTCCAATTTTGACCCGTTTTGAACAAAATCACTTGTTCCCATCTATTTACATATAAATGAAGGTAATAAGCCAGTTTTGGCATTTATTTGAAAAATTTTGTTTCTATAGCCTACCCCTAATCAAAAGTCATTAGACAAAAAAGAAATCAAGTAAATAGGACATTATAAGAAAAAATTCATCAGGTGCTGTAAAGAAATGCTCTTTTAGAATCTTCAAGTCTCAACACTCATTAGTAAAAATAACTAAAAAAAAACAAGTAATGTTCAACGCTGCAAGAGAACTAGAAAGAGAATAAAAGTTAATAGACAGGATAAAGTCTGGAACAAAAAGAGAAAAAAGAAATTAGCAAAATTTATCAGGTGCGAAAAAAGCGAGTAATGTTCAACGGTACTGGAGAACAAGAAAAGAAAGGGCCAATTAGAAGCTGGAATCATCAAAAGTCATTAGACAAAAAAGAAATCAAGTAAATTAAAAAATTAACTGAAACCCATCTAAAACAAAGCAAATTCAGCAGCTGGTACAAAACAAGTGCTGAAAAGGTGGTTTAGAGTCCTGAAGTCTCAACAATCACTAGAAAATTAGAAATAAATCAAGGTAGTTGTTGCAGCACCACCAAGACACATTGATACAATAAATGAAACCTTTATGAATTCGATGGGAAGTTGGAGTTGCTTATAAAAAAAAAATATATTATTACTTACTTTAGGAATTTCTGGAACTGCTTCCAAGATGGGGATGAGAGGGGTCATGGGTGTTGCTGCTGCTGGTGCTGAAAACTTGAATAACTTTTTCTTTTTTTTTTAATTGTTTTTTTCTTTTTTTGGTTTGTTTGTTTTATTTATTTTCCTTTATTTCATAGCATTTTATTTTTATGAAATTATTTTTTTGGAAATTATAATTAGGAAATAGCAATACTTACTTTATGACTTTCTGGAACTGCATCCAATATTGGGATGACAGGGTCATGGCTGTTGCTGTTGAAACCTGTAATAACTAGTTGTATTATTATTTTTACATTTTTTTTTCGGTTTATTTTCCTTTAGATCACAGTATTTTATTTTTTGTGAAATTTTCTTTTTTTTTTAAAAATTATAATTAGAAGAAGATATCAATACTTACTTTATGACTTTCTGGAACTGCATCCAATATTGGGATGACAGGGTCATGGCTGTTGCTGTTGAAACCTGTAATAACTAGCTGTATTTTGCATTATTATTTTTACATTTTTTTTTCGGTTTATTTTCCTTTAGATCACAGTATTTTATTTTTTGTGAAATTTTCTTTTTTTAAAAAATTATAATTAGAAGAAGATATCAATACTTACTTTATGACTTTCTGGAACTGCATCCAATATTGGGATGACAGGGTCATGGCTGTTGCTGTTGAAACCTGTAATAACTAGCTGTATTTTGCATTATTATTTTTACATTTTTTTTTCGGTTTATTTTCCTTTAGATCACAGTATTTTATTTTTTGTGAAATTTTCTTTTTTTAATAAATTATAATTAGAAGAAGATATCAATACTTACTTTATGACTTTCTGGAACTGCATCCAATATTGGGATGACAGGGTCATGGCTGTTGCTGTTGAAACCTGTAATAACTAGTTGTATTTTGCATTATTATTTTTACATTTTTTTTTCGGTTTATTTTCCTTTAGATCACAGTATTTTACTTTTTGTGAAATTTTCTTTTTTTAAAAAATTATAATTAGAAGAAGATATCAATACTTACTTTATGACTTTCTGGAACTGCATCCAATATTGGGATGACAGGGTCATGGCTGTTGCTGTTGAAACCTGTAATAACTAGTTGTATTTTGCATTATTATTTTTACATTTTGTTTTTGTTTTATTTATGTTACTTTAGTACATTGCATTTTACTGAGTGTATGTTAATTATTTTGTTAATTTTTATTAAAATAAAATACCTGTAACAGAAAAATAATTTTGGTTATGATCATGCATGGGTGAATATTTTTGGTTAGACTTGCTAAAGTTGGTTAAAGGAAATACAAGCAGAAAGGAATTCGTTTTAATCACTAGCAACACAATGAAATGAAATACTTACCTGAGGATTGTGCTGATTCTAACTAGAAGCTGCAGTAATGGAAAAGAGGAAAATTAAATTTGTCAATTACAAAAACTGAAATCGAAAAGAAGAAACGCTTGATGCTTTACTCACCTGTGGCTGGTCGTGGTCGCCATCAAACTGAAAAAGGAGGGAAAGGGTGGAATCCACTAGTTACCAGGTACCGTACAGGAAAGGACAGTCTGGCCAGGTAGGTGATGATCTCCCCAAAGTGGAGCGCTACATAAAACATGCATTGCTACGAACATCCTCCGAAAAAGGCGGTTTCTACTCGGAATAAAAGGCGGAGCAGAAAACGGAAGTGTTCTCTCTACTCAACACGATTCCTAGAGAGATACCACAAGATTGTGCGTGAATGTGGAAGAGCCTATGAAAGCTCACAAAACTGCCATTCCTACTATCGTATCGGATATTATTAATCGGAGGTCCATCATTGCATTACCGCCCCAGCTCGTAGTTGATAGATAGTAGGAATAATATTACCAGCGCCCTTCAGGCAGCTTGTGAGAACACACAAACTAATGGTAGTATTACTCTAGTCGTTCCTGGTCGAATGGAGCCATGCATGCATTATGTAGTAACACGAGCACGTGTCGCCTGATAAGAAAGAGCGTAGGCTCACCCACTTGGGGAGATTCCCTATCCAGACTTGCACCTATTTGTACACCTGGAACCGGACTCAGAACCTCGACAATGAGAAGAGTCAAGGAGAGCAAGGTGTTGAACTACCTAAAGAGGTCACCATTAAAACAAGCGTTGCTGTGAACAACCTTCCAAAACGAGGGAAGGGACTTTTTGTTCTCTCTACCCAACAGGATTCCTAGAGAGATACCACTAGATTGTGCGTGAATGTGGAAGAGCCTATGAAAGCTCACAAAACTGCCATTCCTACTATCGTATCGGATATTATTAATCGGAGGTCCATCATTGCATTACCGCCCCAGCTCGTAGTTGATAGATAGTAGGAATAATATTACCAGCGCCCTTCAAGCAGCTTGTGAGCACACGCAAACTAATAGCAGTATTACTCTAGTCGTCCGTAGTCGAGTGGAGGCACGCGTGAATTACATAGTAGAAACACGAGCACGTGTCGCTCCCTCTTCGGGGGAATTCGGAAAAGCGCACCTTGCGCTGCAGGTATTTGTTGAGCTGGGAGTTGACTCAACACCTCGACACTGAGAAAAGAGCTTTAGAAAAGCTCCAGATTAGTTACCTGCAAAGTCGAGGAAAGTTGGAGGACCAGGCCTGCGAAGGAGAACACACACAATTTGGGCCTTGATGGAAGCACACGGGAGAGAGGGAGGCCCATTTTTCTCTTTCGGGGGAGTGTTCTCCTTCCAGCCTGCTCAAGCACGTCTTTTCTGCTCGCCACATGCAAGCGTATAAAAAGACGACCAGATGACGGACGCAACAAACTCATGCCGTCATTCATTAACTGGATTTTGATCGGGTTCCGTACAACAAGGTGTTGAACTCCCTAAAGAGGGCACCATATAAAACAAGCGTTGCTGCGAACAACCTTCCAAAACGAGGGAAGGGACTTTTTGTTCTCTCTACCCAACAGGATTCCTAGAGAGATACCACAAGATTGTGCGTGAATGTGGAAGAGCCTATGAAAGCTCACAAAACTGCCATTCCTACTATCGTATCGGATATTACTAATCGGAGGTCCATCATTGCATTACCGCCCCAGCTCGTAGTTGATAGATAGTAGGAATAATATTACCAGCGCCCTTCAAGCAGCTTGTGAGCACACGCACACTAATTGTAGTATTACTCTAGTCGTTCCTGGTCGAATGGAGCCATGCATGCATTATGTAGTAATAAAATAAAATACCTGTAAGAGAAAAATAATTCTGGCTATGATCAAGCATGGGTGATTATTTTTGGTTAGACTTGCAAAAGTTGGTTAAAGGAAATATAAGCAGAAAGGAATTCGTTTTAATCACTAGCAACACAACGAAAGAAATACTTACCTGAGGACTTGTGCCGATTCTAACTAGAAGCTGCAGTAATGGAAAAGAGGAAAATTAAACTTGTCAATTACAAAAACTGAAATCGAAAAGAAGAAACGCTTGATGCTTTACTCACCTCTGGCTAGTCGTGGTCACCATCAAACTGAAAAACGAGGGAAAGGGTGGAATCCACTCGTTACCAGGTTTCGTACAGGAAAGGACAGTCTGGCCAGGTAGGTGATGATCTCCCCAAAGTGGAGCGCTACATAAAACATGCATTGCTACGAACATCCTCCGAAAAAGGCGGTTTCTACTCGGAATAAAAGGCGGAGCAGAAAACGGAAGTGTTCTCTCTGCTCAACACGATTCCTAGAGAGATACCACGAGATTGTGCGTGAATGAGGAAGAGGCGATGAAAGCTCACAAAACTGCCATTCCTACTATCGTATCGGATATTGTAACTCGGAGGTCCATCATTGCATTACCGCCCCAGCTCGTAGTTGATAGATAGTAGGAATAATATTACCAGCGCCCTTCAAGCAGCTTGTGAGCACACGCAAACTAATGGTAGTATTACTCTAGTCGTTCCTGGTCGAATGGAGCCATGCATGCATTATGTAGTAATAAAATAAAATACCTGTAACAGAAAAATAATTCTGGTTATGATCAAGCATGGGTGAATATTTTTGGTTAGACTTGCTAAATGTGGTTAAAGGAAATATAAGCAGAAAGGCATTCGTTTTAATCACTAGCAACACAACGAAAGAAATACTTAACTGAGGACTTATGCTGATTCTAACTAGAAGCTGCAGTAATACAAAAGAGGAAAATTAAACTTGTCAATTACAAAAACTGAAACCGAAAAGAAGAAACGCTTGATGCTTTACTCACCTGTGGCTGGTCGTGGTCGCCATCAAACTGAAAAAGGAGGGAAAGGGTGGAATCCACTAGTTACCAGGTACCGTACAGGAAAGGACAGTCTGGCCAGGTAGGTGATGATCTCCCCAAAGTGGAGCGCTACATAAAACATGCATTGCTACGAACATCCTCCGAAAAAGGCGGTTTCTACTCGGAATAAAAGGCGGAGCAGAAAACGGAAGTGTTCTCTCTACTCAACACGATTCCTAGAGAGATACCACAAGATTGTGCGTGAATGTGGAAGAGCCTATGAAAGCTCACAAAACTGCCATTCCTACTATCGTATCGGATATTATTAATCGGAGGTCCATCATTGCATTACCGCCCCAGCTCGTAGTTGATAGATAGTAGGAATAATATTACCAGCGCCCTTCAGGCAGCTTGTGAGAACACACAAACTAATGGTAGTATTACTCTAGTCGTTCCTGGTCGAATGGAGCCATGCATGCATTATGTAGTAACACGAGCACGTGTCGCCTGATAAGAAAGAGCGTAGGCTCACCCACTTGGGGAGATTCCCTATCCAGACTTGCACCTATTTGTACACCTGGAACCGGACTCAGAACCTCGACAATGAGAAGAGTCAAGGAGAGCAAGGTGTTGAACTACCTAAAGAGGTCACCATTAAAACAAGCGTTGCTGTGAACAACCTTCCAAAACGAGGGAAGGGACTTTTTGTTCTCTCTACCCAACAGGATTCCTAGAGAGATACCACTAGATTGTGCGTGAATGTGGAAGAGCCTATGAAAGCTCACAAAACTGCCATTCCTACTATCGTATCGGATATTATTAATCGGAGGTCCATCATTGCATTACCGCCCCAGCTCGTAGTTGATAGATAGTAGGAATAATATTACCAGCGCCCTTCAAGCAGCTTGTGAGCACACGCAAACTAATAGCAGTATTACTCTAGTCGTCCGTAGTCGAGTGGAGGCACGCGTGAATTACATAGTAGAAACACGAGCACGTGTCGCTCCCTCTTCGGGGGAATTCGGAAAAGCGCACCTTGCGCTGCAGGTATTTGTTGAGCTGGGAGTTGACTCAACACCTCGACACTGAGAAAAGAGCTTTAGAAAAGCTCCAGATTAGTTACCTGCAAAGTCGAGGAAAGTTGGAGGACCAGGCCTGCGAAGGAGAACACACACAATTTGGGCCTTGATGGAAGCACACGGGAGAGAGGGAGGCCCATTTTTCTCTTTCGGGGGAGTGTTCTCCTTCCAGCCTGCTCAAGCACGTCTTTTCTGCTCGCCACATGCAAGCGTATAAAAAGACGACCAGATGACAGACGCAACAAACTCATGCCGTCATTCATTAACTGGATTTTGATCGGGTTCCGTACAACAAGGTGTTGAACTCCCTAAAGAGGGCACCATATAAAACAAGCGTTGCTGCGAACAACCTTCCAAAACGAGGGAAGGGACTTCTTGTTCTCTCTACTCAACAGGATTCCTAGAGAGATACCACAAGATTGTGCGTGAATGTGGAAGAGCCTATGGAAGCTCACAAAACTGCCATTCCTACTATCGTATCGGATATTATTAATCGAAGGTCCATCATTGCATTACCGCCCCAGCTCGTAGTTGATAGATAGTAGGAATAATATTACCAGCGCCCTTCAAGCAGCTTGTGAGCACACACAAACTATTTTAGTATTACTCTAGTCATCCGTAGTCAAGTGGAGGCACGCATGCATTACACAGTAGAAACACGAGCACGTGTCACTCCCTCTTCGGGGAAATTCGGAGAAGCGCACCTTGCACTGCAGGTATTTGTTGAGCTGGAAGTGTGGACTCAACACCCCGACACTGATAAAAGAGCTTTAGAAAGCCTCCAAACCAGTTACCTGCAAAGTCGGGGAAACTTGGAGAAGCAGGCCTGCGGAGGAGAACACGCTCAAATGGGGCCTTGGAAGCAAACGGGAGGGGTTAGGGTTAGGATAAGGGAAAGGGATAGGGTAAGGCCCATTTTTCTTTTTTTGTTCGGGGAATGTTCTCCTTTCAGCCTGCTCCTTCCTTAACACGTCTTCTTTGCTCGCCACATGCAAGCGTATAAAAAGACGACCAGATGACGGACGTCATTTCCTGGATTTTGTTTTGCCAGAGCCCATTTAGCCGTGTAGTTGTTGTTCAACTACAACGTTACACCCCCCTACCACGGTGAGGATAGGGTTGGACTTTAGGGGGGAAAATACACATCCACATTTACTAATCTTACTCTTGCAATGTTGTTGTAATAAACAAAAAATTAGGAAATTCTTTAATGATTGCATTTTCGTAATTTTGGGATATGTTACGATTGTCGACTACAACTCAGTAGCTAGGATTCTTTTTTTTTTTTTTTTTTTTAAATATCAATTCGAAATGGCGACCGATTCTCTCTTTAACACGGTAAGTTCGGGAAAAGGTGTTATAAATAATAAACTAGATCAAATACTATTAAAAAACCACCGAATATATGTCAAGTTATGTCACGGTAACATATATTGAGCGAATTTATAAAAGTATTTTGTCTAGTTTATTATTTATTACATCTTTTTCCGAACTTACCGTGTTAAAGATAGAGTCGGTCGCCATTTTGAATTTTCCAATATATCGGTAAACACTGTTTTTTCGAGCTGAATAAACATGTTTAATTTAATAAAAACACGAAAATTATATACAGTTTGGTAAAAAAGTAATTTATCTTGCCTTTGATAACATTTATTTGTTATATATTTGTTTTTTGACAACTGTTTCGAATCTATGTGTCCAGTACTAATACACACCCGGTTATTCTATATTAAATAAATACTGAAATCAAATTATGAATAAAAAAAAATATAAAAAAACTGAACTAATTTGGTGGGCTGAAATAAGGAACCAAGCAGAGAGCCGATGCGAGGTTAAAGAGACAGACAGACAGAGGATGTAGTTGGAGAGATACAGTACAGCTAGATAGATAGATAGACAGACAGAGAAATATTTTTAATTTAAATCTAAATTAACGTCTTCTTATTTAATTTGTTAGGTGAAAGTCTACATATAATATTATTTAAACAAATAAAATGAGTAAACGGTCGGTAATTTCCGTAACGCCGACCACAACACTCGTGAAATTCCGTGGAGACAAGTTCTTCAAGGGAGACAATCAAGATTTCCGATTATCCGCCCTTGATTTCTTAGTCTGGCTTTTGCTTATACGCCATATCAACCCTTTTCCAGGTTATTTAATGGCGATTTCAGTATTTTGGAATGAAAATGCTTTTTATAGAATAATTTTTTTGTTTTTTTTTTTTATTTATGATTAAATAAGCGACGTGGTTATTCTATATTAAATAAATGCTGAAATAAAATTATAAATAAATAAAAAAATACAATATAAAACCATCGATAATTTAACACATATTCTCAAACAGAAGATTAATACTCGATTTAAAGTTTGCAGCAAACGATTAAAAATACAACAAATTATAAATAAATATACATTTTATTTGACAATGATATCTGTAAAAAAAGGAAACGTGTAGTATCTGTTCTTTTTTTTTTTTTTCGTTTAATGACATGAAATAATTATAGGGTTTGTATTACTGTACACATAGATTCGAGAAAGCTGTCAATAAACAAATATATAACAAATAAATGTTATCAAAGGCAAGATAAATTACTTTTCTACCAAACTGGATATAATTTTCGTGTTTTTATTCAATTTAACATGTTTATTCAGCTCGAAAAGCATACAGTGTTTACCGATGTATTGGAAAATTCTAAATGGCGACCGACTGTCTCTTTAACACGGTAAGTTCGGGAAAAGGTGTTATAAATAATAAACTAGACAAAATACTATTAAAAAACCACCCAATATATGTCAAGTTATGTCACGTTAACATATATTGAGCGAATTTCTAACAGTATTTTGTCTGGTTTATTATTTATTACATCTTTTTCCGAACTTACCGTGTTAAAGAGAGAGTCGGGCGCCATTTTGAATTTTCCAATATATCGGTAAACACTGTTTTTTCGAGCTAAATAAACATGTTTAATTTAATAAAAACACGGAAATTATATCCAGTTTGGTGGGCTGAAATAAGGAACCAAGCAGAGAGCCGATGCGAGGTTAAAGAGACAGACAGACAGAGGATGTAGTTGGAGAGATACAGTACAGCTAGATAGATAGACAGACAGACAAATATTTTTAATTTAAATCTAAATTAACGTCTTCTAATTTTTTAATTTGTTAGGTTAAAGTCTACATATAATATTATTTAAACAAATAAAATGAGTAAACGTTTTTCGTAATTTTTGGACATCTTACTATTGGCGACTTTACAAGTGAGTGTGTAAATCAATTTTAACGTCATTCGACTGTTAGGTGGAAAGCACACATAAATACGACGTTAATATTTCACACCGGTGGTCAATAAACTGCACGAGTACTCAAACATCTCTCAACCAAACAAAGGTGAAAAAAACTAAACAAATAAAATCAGTAGACGGTCGGTAATTTCCGTAACGCCGACCACAACACTCGTGAAATTCCGTGGAGACAAGTTCGTCAAGGGAGACAATCAAGATTTCCGATTATCTGCCCTTGATTTCTTAGTCTGCCTTTTGCTTATACGCCATATCAACCCTTTTCCAGGTTATTTAATGGCGATTTCAGTATTTTGGAATGAAAATGCTTTTTATAGAATAATTTTTTTTTTTTTTTTTTTTTTATTTATGATTAAATAAGCGACGTGGTTATTCTATATTAAATAAATGCTGAAATAAAATTATAAATAAATAAAAAAATACAATATAAAACCATCGATAATTTAACACATTCTCAAACAGAAGATTAATACTCGATTTAAAGTTTGCAGCAAACTATTAAAAATACAACAAATTATAAATAAATATACATTTTATTTGACAATGATATCTGTAAAAAAAGGAAACGTGTAGTATCTGTTCTTTTTTTTTTTTTTCGTTTAATGACATGAAATAATTATAGGGTTTGTATTACTGTACACATAGATTCGAAAAAGCTGTCAATAAACAAATATATAACAAATAAATGTTATCAAAGGCAAGATAAATTACTTTTCTACCAAACTGGATATAATTTTCGTGTTTTGATTCAGTTTAACATGTTTATTCAGCGCTCGAAAAGAATACAGTGTTTACCGATGTATTGGAAAATTCTAAATGGCGACCGACTGTCTCTTTAACACGGTAAGTTCGGGAAAAGGTGTTATAAATAATAAACTAGACAAAATACTATTAAAAAACCACCGAATATATGTCAAGTTATGTCACGTTAACATATATTGAGCGAATTTCTCAAAGTATTTTGTCTAGTTTATTATTTATTAATAAATCTTGCGCATTTGGGGTAACGTACCCCTCCTGCCTGGCATCGTGGCGGTTGCACTGACCGCTGACGCAGACCAAAGTGTAGTGGGGGAAAAGAAAACCCAGGGGAATGGAGGGGGAGGAGCGGACTTTGAAGAAATTAGAGTTTTTGACTTCCCCTCACGGGGATGTCGGGTTAGCAGCTCAGATCCCCCCGCGAGGGGGGGAGAGCAGAGAAGAAAGACGCAGTGGGTGCTAGCGGGCCAGAGTGCCGCGTCGCAATTAAGAGAGAGAGGGGATAGGAATCCCTGCCCACAGAGGGGAGCAGAAACGAAGCACCCGCCCTACCCCACGTCACCCTACCCACTAACTTACCCCAACGGAAGCGAGAAAGAGAGCCCTGTCTGCTCGATCCACTGGGAGAGCAGCGAAGATAGATAAAGTTTGGGCCTGGCAGGTCAGTGCTGCTCAGGCAATTAAGTGTGGAGAAATTAGACCATCCCCTGTCTCTAGAGGGAAGAGACCGGAACGAAGAAAAAACGCATGCAAAAAACCAACAAAAGCAGGTCTCAACTACCAGCTAGTGGTGTTGGTCCCGAGATTCCAGTCTCCCAAAAAAGGGGATCGGTTTCCGGGTCCAAGCTCCCAACTACCCACTAACTTACCCCAACGGAAGCGAGAAAGAGAGCCCTGTCTGCTCGATCCACTGGGAGAGCAGCGAAGATAGACAAAGTTTGGGCCTGGCAGGTCAGTGCTGCTCAGGCAATTAAGTGTGGAGAAATTAGACCATCCCCTGTCTCTAGAGGGAAGAGACCGGAACGAAGAAAAAACGCATGCAAAAAACCAACAAAAGCAGGTCTCAACTACCAGCTAGTGGTGTTGGTCCCGAGATTCCAGTCTCCCAAAAAAGGGGATCGGTTTCCGGGTCCAAGCTCCCACAAATGTGGAGTCGGTCCTTGCTAACGAAGGTTAGTATGAAAACACCTTAACCTATCCAGAAACCCGGTGGCGGACAGTTTCGTAACTGAGAGAACAGATACTACACTTTGATCTTGTCACGAGGGCCGAGAAAGTCGTGGAAAATTCAATACATAAAATCAACAGCTTTAATTTCTATGAATCGTCATTCGCGTATCGGTGCGAAGTCAAGTGTCGGCGTTAGAAAGCCGTTCTTAACATGGAGAGATTGGGATACGGCCATTCCGAAAGTCGTTCTTAAAATGGAGAGAGGAGGGCGTTTTGTAACCATTCCGTACAAGCATCTAACAATTTAATAACAACCATCAAATGTTAAATAAAAATAAGATCAATAAAAAAATAAATAAAAATAAAAAAACATCAAATCAAATAAAAACAACGATCAATGTGTCATATCTGTTAACGAAAATATTTTTTTTAATTATTAGCAAATAATTCAAAGTGTAGTATCTGTTTTATTATTATTAATGACAGTTTAAAGGCTCCAAAATCACTTTCGAATTCAACATCAACTGTCGCATTAACTCGCATCCCTACAATTCTGAAATCTCGTCCCAATAGTGTAGAAGCGCCCATTTCAACCTAATAACATGGATTTCAATATCTAATAAAAAACATGTACTAATTTTTATACAAATACAGAAAAAAGAAACGGTTACTACGTTTAGCCAGAAAGACATAATTAGTAATTATGCATTTATGTTACCGTGTTTTGTGTTTGCATTTCCTTTTTTGTTTTGTTTTTTTCGTTTTTTCATTTGAAATTCAAGTTTCACGACAACTTGATTAAAATGTTAGAATACAAAGAATAGATTTCTAAATAACACCGTTTTTATTTCGGCACGGTAGCATAACTGCATATACTTTTGCAGGTTTTTGTTTTTTTCCTATTATAATCATACGTATATTTTGTGTCTATGACGTAACTGTTCCTTAGTTCGTCTTTATCAATGTTACAGCATATTCCAAATATCACATCCATCTGTAGAGTGGTTTATTTAAGTGATATTCATTAACAAATATAGGGTTTGTATTACTGTACACATAGATATAAATTATATTGAAAATTATATATAAAGAACGAAATGTGTAGTGTCTGTTCATTTTTTTTTTTTCGTTTAATAACACGAGGTAATTATAATAACTTAAATAAAATATCATTTTTTTTTTATTATTCACTTTAAACATTAAAAAAAAAACAAGATTATTATTTTACATAAAAGAAATGCTGAAATAAAATCACAAATTATACCAAAAATTACTTATCTTTCTTCTAGTGAAAACTCCCAGTAAAAATACATGTGTCTCTAACCACGACGTTTCGTGAAATGGCAAATTCCCCCCAAACATATTTGTTCCCGCGTTTATTTCATGTGAGCACGAGAGAGAGAGAGAGAGAGAGAGAGAGAAACAGAGAGAGGGGGGAGAAAGAGAGAGAGAGACAGAAAGAGAGAGAGGGGGAGAGAAAGACGGAAAATAATGAAATTATGAAAGTAATAAAACAATAAAACTTCCACCCACACACCCACACACTCCGCACGTGTTTGCACTCTTGCCCGGGGTCAAACGGAAGTTAAATGAAATGTCGTCAAAGTTTTGTTTCTGTCATGACGTGGCGAAGGGTGGGGGTATCAAGCGAATTTGAAATTCAACGAATTTTATTTCAACGCGCCAATTCCTCCCCCTCCCACCGCCTCCCTCTTTCGGATCGTAAAAATAACTGTTTTTTTTTTGTTATTAAATTGTATTTTTTTAAGAAATCGTTACCTTAAAAGTTCAGAAAGCCATTCTTAATGTAGAGAGGATCATGTTAACTATTCTGTCCAATAATTTAATAAGCAGAAGATCTGATAAAAATTCAATTTAACTTGTATTAACACTTTCAATCTCTCCATGATAAGAACGGCTTTCTGAAAAAAAAACACCTCACAATCTGGAAAGCCGTTCTTACCATGGAGAGATTGGGCTCCCCCCAATTCCGAAAGTCGTTCTTAAAATGGGGAGAGGAAGGCGTTTTGTAACTATTCCGTACAGTCACCTAACTATTTAATAAAAAAAAAACATCGGGTTTGTATTACTGTACACATAGATTCGAAAAAGTTGTCAAAAAACAAATATATAACAAATAAATGTTATCAAAAGGCAAGATAAGTTACTTTTCTACCAAACTGGATAGAATTTTTGTGTTTTTATTCAAGGTAACATGTTTATTCAGCTCGAAAAACATAGTGTTTACCGATGTATTGGAACATTCAAAATGGCGTCTGATTCTCTCTTTAACACGGTAAGTTTGGGAAAAGGTGTTATAAATAAAAAACTATACACAATACTACTAAAAACCCGCCGAATATATGTCCACCTATGTCACGGTAACATATATTGATCGAGTTTGTACAGTATTTTATCTGGGTTTTTATTTATAACACCTTTTCCCAAACTTACGGCTGAATAAACATGTTATATTGAATAAAAACACGAAAAATATATCCAGTTGGGTAGAAAAGTAACTTATCTTGCCTTTGATAACATTTATTTGTTATATATTTGTTTTTATTACAACTTTTTCGAATCTATGTGTACAGTAATACAACACCAAAACATTAAATGTTAAATGAAAATAAGATCAATAAAAAATAAATAAATATAAAATACATCAAATCAAATAAAATAAACGATCAATGTGTAGTATCTGTTAACGAAAATATTTTTTTATATACACGTTGACTTGCCTTGGTCTATAGAATCTAACTCTCATTCAGGTATGCTGAAAACGAATATCGCAAGGAAAAGTAGCTAAGACAAATAGTTTTAGAGCAAGTTTTATTAATGCGTGTATTGTGAAATGTAAATCACTGGCGACCATGTTTGAACAGTTTGAACAGGCGGCGTATGAAAGGGGCCAACTCTCAGTTTGTTCAGGTATGCTGAAAACGAATATCGCAGCAGAACTTAAAACACTTGTTCAAGTACGTAGAAGAGTAACTTATCTTGCCTTTGGTAACATTTATATATTATATATTTGTTTTGTATATCAACTTTTACGCTTGGTTGTCTTAACTCCGAAGGATTAACCTTAGAATTTCCACAGGTCTCATTAGTTAAAACGAATTATTTCGCGGTCCAAATTGGCGTGAAATAAACAAATCTGACTGACACAGGGTTTGCCATTTCCGGTTGTCGCCGCCGACAACGCTCTTATATTTACAATCGAAAGCGTCGCCAAGTCCGTTCGTCGCTGTGTCTGTGTGTGTACCTATTTACTATGCCTCCCCACGGGACAGAGTTAGACACCAGGGTCGTTTTTTTAACGTGGAGAAAAGGTACAAAAATAAAAACTGTCTCAGTCGTGAAGGATTTCTCCTCCACCGAAAGAGAACAAGAAATAGAAGTGCAGCATCTGAAGAACAGATGGTATTTATTTGCTCCCCCACCACCGAGCAAATTAGGCACAAGGCCGATTTTTAATGTGAGGACTGAGGGGGAAATGGGGAACAACTCCCCGGGGAGTAGGGGAGCGGGATGGTGACAATTGGTATGAAGGGTTACCCCTACATTGACCAAGGTCTTATATGTGGGGTCAGCCCCATATACGGTCTTTGCTGGCAGTATCTGCCGGAACAGATGGTATTTATTTGCTCCCCCACCAAGCAAATTAGGCACAAGGCCGATTTTTAATGTGAGGAGTGAAGGGAGGGGGAAGGGAAAAAGGGGACCAGCTCCCGAGAGGTGGGAAATGGGAGCTGGTTAATGGTCAGGCATGTGGGGTTGCCCCCACATCTGGTCTTTGCTAGTCATAGCTAGTCATAGCCTGCAGTATCTGCCGGAACATCTTGTCACGAGGGCCGGCAAAGTCGTAAAATTCAATACATAAAATCAACAGCTTTCATTTCTATGTATCGTCATTCGCGTATCGGTGCGAAGTCGAGTGTCGGCGTTCTTGTCTCATTGAAGGGGAAGTAAGTTTTTTAACACAGTTGCGTTGGAAATGCATTTCTGCACGTGCATGGCTGGACGATAAGAATAACATTACAAATAAAAACAATAATTATTATCTTCAAGTCTCTTCTTAAAGGGGCTTTTCGGCTGGCTACGAAGTTACAACTAGCTAATCGACACTCGACACTGTCAATGAGTTATGCGAAACAGACGGACTGTTCCGCTGTATCACAGTTATTAAGTGTGGTTAGACTGAAACTCATTAAAGCCAGTAATCTAAGTTTCAACTTGCTAATAGACATTCGGCACTTTCAATGAGTTATGCGATCACCGCCACTTGTCCAAAAACGGACTGTTCCGCTGTATCACAGTTATTAAGGGTGGTTAGAGTGTAACTCATCAGAGCCAGTAACCTAACTTACAACTAGCTAGTTGACATTCGACACTGTCATTGAGTTATGCGATACACTGCTAATTGTCCAGAGACGGACTGTTCTACTGTATCACAGTTGTAAAGGGTGGTTAGACTAAAACTCATAAGAGCCAGTAATCTAATTTACAACTAGCTTATCGACAGTAGAGATTTTCACTGAGTTTACGTGTGTGTGTGTGTGTGTGTGTGTGTGTGTGTGTGTGTGTGTGTGTGTGCTTCGTTAACATTCGGACTGTCATTTTAAAATCGTTCGGGTATGCTGAAAACGAATATCGCAAGGAAAATTAGCACAGACACGTAGTTTTCGATTTATTAATGCGTGTATTTTGAAATGTAAATCACTGGCGACCATGTTTGAACAGGCGGCATATGAAAGGGACCAACCTTCAGTTTGTTGAGGTATGCTGAAAACGAATATCGCAAGGAAAATTAGCAGAGACAAATAGTTTTGGAGCTTGTTTTATTAATGCGTGTATTTTGAAATGTAAATCACGGCGACCATGTTTGAACAGGCAGCATATGAAAGGGGCCAACCCTCAGTTTGTTCAGGTATGCTGAAAACGAATATCGCAAGGAAAATTAGCACAGACAGACGAATAGTTTTCGAGATAGTAATGCATGTATTTTGAAATGTAAATCACTGGCGACCATGTTTGAACAGGCGGCATATGAAAGCGGCCAACCATCAAGTTGTTCAGGTATGCTGAAAACGAATATCGCAAGGAAAATTAGCAGAGAATGACCGACTACTAGTTTTGGAGCTTGTTTTATTAATGCGTGTATTTTGAAATGTAAATCACTGGCGACCATGTGTGAACAGTTTTAACAGGCGGCATATGAAAGGGGCCAATCCTCAGTTTGTTCAGGTATGCTGAAAACGAATATCGCAAGGAAAACCAGCACAGACTGACTATAGACTCACCATCAAAGTATTGAAATATTTTTTATTTTATAAAGGAATCACTACTTATCAAGCCCCAGAGGCCACTCGAGGATAAGGGTTAAAGTGTGTACATACAGTAGTCAATGGACAATATCATAGTAATCGTTAGAAGTGTAAATTTGGTAAATTGGATTATTTAAGAGGAACGGCTCATCAAGAACTTGTTTACATTGGACTTGAAGACGACGAAATAAAAATATAAAGTTGAAAGAACTAGCAAAAAATATCATTTTAACGATGCATTTCAAATCGTAAACTGCCTGTTTACATTTTTTTTTACATTTTTCGAAGATAATAAAAAGTGTAAAAAAAAGCAAGCCTTTAGAATCCTAAAAAGATCTCCCGGGAGCATTTTTGCAACATGAAAAATATACAAACCAAAATAAAGAGAGGAGGCAACCCTGCTCAAAAATATGGCTTATTACATCGCCTAAAAAAAGAAGAAGAATCGGTGGCTCCGTGGGGAAGTAAATTGTATTCTTTTTTCTAACTTGGTTTTAAAAAGTTTTTATTGCTAACATTTATTTTCATGAACTCTAACCACACCTCACAACCCTAATCCGGCCGGTCGGGGAAAAACGTTTTTATTTTTTTAAATTTTGGTGAATACGACAACACACATACGCACGCATATACACACACACACACACACACACACACACACACACACACACACACACACACGCACGCACACATAAGCATATCGCTTGTCACCAAGCTAAAGAAGAGAGAGAGAGAGTGGGGGAAGGAGAGAAAGGATCGTACGTGCCGGGGTCAAACAGAAGTTAAATGAAATCGATTATAAATCGCTCGACAAAGTTGTGTCAGAACTTTTTATTCTATGAAACTTAAGATTAATAAAACGAAATAATCATGACCCGTGGAAATTTCATGGCGAATATTTCGCATTCAAGAGAACAAAACGAAAAAGTAGTGAACAAATAAATATATAAGAAAATGAATGTTACCAAAGGCAAGGTAAGTTACTCTTCTACCTAGATCACATTTTTGTTGTTTTAACTTATTTTAAAACGTTTATTTAACACAAACAAAAGTAGCGCACGGTTTTAAGTTAGAACAATAAAGAAGTGTCTGACATTTTACAGACATCTTGTGAGACTCGATAATCGCTCCAAACTCGAAAATTAAGCAAAATACTGGTAGGAACACATCCAATAAATGTCAGCAAACGTTCGAACATGTTTTCTTTTTCACATTAGCGAAACACTTATCAGAGAAAAAGCGAAAATGAGAAGCAAACACAAATGAAGAAGTCGGTTTTTATCGTTGAGCACAAAAACAACAAAAAAAAAGAGTATCTAATCTAATAGGCCCCGTGCGTGCTATAGGTCAATCTCCAACGTCTGTCCCATCGCCTCAGTGTTGCATCCCTGTTTACAATTACTTTAATGGGATGTGCTCTGATGAACCCATAGCACTTATACCAGTGCCCGGAAAACTTGTCCCGGGAAAACTCGTCTCCGGAAAAACCGTACCCGGAAAACTCGAACCGTCAGTTTGTTCAGGTATGCTGAAAACGAATATCGCAGCAGAACTTAAAACACTTGTTCAAGTACGTAGAGGAGTAACTTATCTTGCCTTTGGTAACATTTATATATTATATATTTGTTTTGTATATCAACTTTTACGCTTGGTTGTCTTAACTCCGAAGGATTAACCTTAGAATTTCCACAGGTCTCATTAGTTAAAACGAATTATTTCGCGGTCCAAATTGGCGTGAAATAAACAAATCTGACTGACACAGGGTTTGCCATTTCCGGTTGTCGCCGCCGACAACGCTCTTATATTTACAATCGAAAGCGTCGCCAAGTCCGTTCGTCGCTGTGTCTGTGTGTGTACCTATTTACTATGCCTCCCCACGGGACAGAGTTAGACACCAGGGTCGTTTTTTTAACGTGGAGAAAAGATACAAAAATAAAAACTGTCTCAGTCGTGAAGGATTTCTCCTCCACCGAAAGAGAACAAGAAATAGAAGTGCAGCATCTGAAGAACAGATGGTATTTATTTGCTCCCCCACCACCGAGCAAATTAGGCACAAGGCCGATTTTTAATGTGAGGACTGAGGGGGAAATGGGGAACAACTCCCCGGGGAGTAGGGGAGCTGGAT
Source organism: Euprymna scolopes (assembly GCF_053919585.1). NCBI lineage: Eukaryota > Metazoa > Mollusca > Cephalopoda > Sepiida > Sepiolidae > Euprymna > Euprymna scolopes. Next base: position 169,402,844 of record NC_136489.1, on the reverse strand, counting down.
GGTGACAATTGGTATGAAGGGTTACCCCATACATTGACCAAGGTCTTATATGTGGGGTCGGCCCCACATACGGTCTTTGCTGGCAGTATCTGCCGGAACAGATGGTATTTATTTGCTCCCCCACCAAGCAAATTAGGCACAAGGCCGATTTTTAATGTGAGGAGTGAAGGGAGGGGGAAGGGAAAAAGGGGACCAGCTCCCGAGAGGTGGGAAATGGGAGCTGGTTAATGGTCAGGCATGTGGGGTTGCCCCCACATCTGGTCTTTGCTAGTCATAGCTAGTCATAGCCTGCAGTATCTGCCGGAACATCTTGTCACGAGGGCCGGCAAAGTCGTAAAATTCAATACATAAAATCAACAGCTTTCATTTCTATGTATCGTCATTCGCGTATCGGTGCGAAGTCGAGTGTCGGCGTTCTTGTCTCATTGAAGGGGAAGTAAGTTTTTTAACACAGTTGCGTTGGAAATGCATTTCTGCACGTGCATGGCTGGACGATAAGAATAACATTACAAATAAAAACAATAATTATTATATTCAAGTCTCTTCTTAAAGGGGCTTTTCGGCTGGCTACGAAGTTACAACTAGCTAATTGACACTCGACACTGTCAATGAGTTATGCGAAACAGACGGACTGTTCCGCTGTATCACAGTTATTAAGTGTGGTTAGACTGAAACTCATTAAAGCCAGTAATCTAAGTTTCAACTTGCTAATAGACATTCGGCACTTTCAATGAGTTATGCGATCACCGCCACTTGTCCAAAAACGGACTGTTCCGCTGTATCACAGTTATTAAGGGTGGTTAGAGTGTAACTCATCAGAGCCAGTAACCTAACTTACAACTAGCTAGTCGACATTCGACACTGTCATTGAGTTATGCGATACACTGCTAATTGTCCAGAGACGGACTGTTCTACTGTATCACAGTTGTAAAGGGTGGTTAGACTAAAACTCATAAGAGCCAGTAATCTAATTTACAACTAGCTTATCGACAGTAGAGATTTTCACTGAGTTTACGTGTGTGTGTGTGTGTGTGTGTGTGTGTGTGTGTGTGTGTGTGTGCTTCGTTAACATTCGGACTGTCATTTTAAAATCGTTCGGGTATGCTGAAAACGAATATCGCAAGGAAAATTTGCACAGACACGTAGTTTTCGATTTATTAATGCGTGTATTTTGAAATGTAAATCACTGGCGACCATGTTTGAACAGGCGGCATATGAAAGGGACCAACCTTCAGTTTGTTGAGGTATGCTGAAAACGAATATCGCAAGGAAAATTAGCAGAGAATGACCGACTACTAGTTTTGGAGCTTGTTTTATTAATGCGTGTATTTTGAAATGTAAATCACTGGCGACCATGTGTGAACAGTTTTAACAGGCGGCATATGAAAGGGGCCAATCCTCAGTTTGTTCAGGTATGCTGAAAACGAATATCGCAAGGAAAACCAGCACAGACTGACTATAGACTCACCATCAAAGTATTGAAATATTTTTTATTTTATAAAGGAATCACTACTTATCAAGCCCCAGAGGCCACTCGAGGATAAGGGTTAAAGTGTGTACATACAGTAGTCAATGGACAATATCATAGTAATCGTTAGAAGTGTAAATTTGGTAAATTGGATTATTTAAGAGGAACGGCTCATCAAGAACTTGTTTACATTGGACTTGAAGACGACGAAATAAAAGTTGAAAGAACTAGCAAAAAATATCATTTTAACGATGCATTTCAAATCGTAAACTGCCTGTTTACATTTTTTTTTACATTTTTCGAAGATAATAAAAAGTGTAAAAAAAAGCAAACCTTTAGAATCCTAAAAAGATCTCCCGGGAGCATTTTTGCAACATGAAAAATATACAAACCAAAATAAAGAGAGGAGGCAACCCTGCTCAAAAATATGGCTTATTACATCGCCTAAAAAAAGAAGAAGAATCGGTGGCTCCGTGGGGAAGTAAATTGTATTCTTTTTTCTAACTTGGTTTTAAAAAGTTTTTATTGCTAACATTTATTTTCATGAACTCTAACCACACCTCACAACCCTAATCCGGCCGGTCGGGGAAAAACGTTTTTATTTTTTTAAATTTTCGTGAATACGACAACACACATACGCACGCATGTACACACATACACACACACACACGCACGCACACATAAGCATATCGCTTGTCACCAAGCTAAAGAAGAGAGAGAGAGTGGGGGAAGGAGAGAAAGGGTCGTACGTGCCGGGGTCAAACAGAAGTTAAATGAAATCGATTATAAATCGCTCGACAAAGTTGTGTCAGAACTTTTTATTCTATGAAACTTAAGATTAATAAAACGAAATAATCGTGACCCCCCGTGGAAATTTCATGGCGAATATTTCGCATTCAAGAGAACAAAACGAAAAAGTAGTGAACAAATAAATATATAAGAAAATGAATGTTACCAAAGGCAAGGTAAGTTACTCTTCTACCTAGATCACATTTTTGTTGTTTTAACTTATTTTAAAACGTTTATTTAACACAAACAAAAGTAGCGCACGGTTTTAAGTTAGAACAATAAAGAAGTGTCTGACATTTTACAGACATCTTGTGAGACTCGATAATCGCTCCAAACTCGAAAATTAAGCAAAATACTGGTAGGAACACATCCAATAAATGTCAGCAAACGTTCGAACATGTTTTCTTTTTCACATTAGCGAAACACTTATCAGAGAAAAAGCGAAAATGAGAAGCAAACACAAATGAAGAAGTCGGTTTTTATCGTTGAGCACAAAAACAACAAAAAAAAGAGTATCTAATCTAATAGGCCCCGTGCGTGCTATAGGTCAATCTCCAACGTCTGTCCCATCGCCTCGGTGTTGCATCCCTGTTTACAAGTACTTTAATGGGATGTGCTCTCATGAACCCATAGCACTTATACCAGTGCCCGGAAAACTTGTCCCGGGAAAACTCGTCTCCGGAAAAACCGTACCCGGAAAACTCGAACCGTCAGTTTGTTCAGGTATGCTGAAAACGAATATCGCAAGGAAAATTAGCAGAGAAAAATAGTCTTGGAGTTAGTTTTATTAATGCGTGTATTTTGAAATGTAAATCACTGGCGACCATATATATATATATATATATATATATATATATATATATATATATATATATATATATATATATATATATACATTATTTTTTTAACTTTTTATAACTTCTTAAATTACCGGGTGCTAACCTCTCTCTCTCTCTCTCTCTCTCTCTCTCTCTCTCTCTCAACGACGCACACACCCACATACACACACACTTGCATAAACACACACACACACACACGCCCACGTTCACTCTTCAAACTAAACAAATTTAACTCAGCACACACACACACACACATACACACACTCGCATAAAGACACCAACACACACAAACACAAAGTATTACTCTGTGTGTGCGTGCGTGCGTGCGTGCGTGCGTGCGCGCATATCACGCCACATTCACTCTTCAACTAAACAAGTTTAAATCAACCAATGAAAAGGCAGCTAGGTAACACAAACTCCATAAAAGGTAAAAAGGTTGCGTCATCGACTGCGAACTGTTCGAATTTTTCCCGGAAAAAGTTAACGGTTTTCACGCCGATGGTGAAATATAAAAAGAGCCCTAAAACGGGCTGTAAATTCAGTTTGGACCCTGGCAGCGAGATGAGTTCCGGAAGAATAGATGACCAGCCAGTCGACCCAGCTAAGCCGCCGCCCTGCCGCTCCTCTGTCTACTTCTCTGATGTCAAAAAAAAAAGGTATTTCTTGTCGTTTCAAAGTAGATGACGCATTTATTTCAGTTGTGTAACTGCACAAGTGTTCAAATGAACGTTGTTAGTATGAGCACAGTTCATAAACACGTCGAATTTCTTTTCAAATTTCGACATTTGTGTAGTTTACACGATTTTAACGTTTAACTTCTGTTTATATTTTATTATACTGTTAGAAAGCCAGCCAACAAATATTACCGTGACAATTGTGCAGTTTATAGACCATGCTGTTCTTGGTTAAAATATTTAAATTTAAATCTAAATTAACGTCTTTTTTTTTTTTAATTTGTTAGATGAAAGCATACATATAATATTATTTAAGGGTGGTCGATAAACTATAGAATTACCGTGACAATTGTGCAGTTTATAAACCGTGCTGTTCTGGGAAAAAAATATTTAGATTTAAATCTAAATTAACGTCTTTTTTTTTTAATTTGTTAGGTGAAAGCATATATATAATATTATTTAAGGGTGGTCGATAAACTATAGAATTACCGTGACAATTGTGCAGTTTATAAACCGTGCTTTTGCTGGAAAATATATTTTAAATTTAAATCTAAATTAACGTCTTTTTTTTATTTTGTTAGGTGACAGCATACATATAATATTATTTAAGGGTGGTCAATAAACTATAGAATTACCGTGACAATTGTGCAGTTTATAAACCGTGCTGTTCTTGGATAAAATATTTTTAATTTAAATCTAAATTAACGTCTTTTTATTTAATTTGTTAGATGAAAGCATGTATATAATATTATTTAAGGGCGGTCCATAAACTGTAGAATTACCGTGACAATTGTGCAGTTTATAAACCGTTCTTTTTTTCGATAAAATACTGGATGTGTATTTTCCCCCCTAAAGTCCAACCCTATCCTCACCGTGGTAGGGGGGTGTAACGTTGTAGTTTAACAGCTACACGGCTAAATGGGCTCTGGCAAAAAAAAAAAAAAAAAAATCCAGAAAATGTCGGCATTAGTTTGTTGCGTCCGTCATCTGGTCGTCTTTTTATACGCTTGCATGTGGCGAGCAAAAAGGCGTGAAGGGAGCAGGCTGAAAGGAGAACAATACCCGAAAGATGTAAACCGAACGAAAGAGAAAAATGGGCCTCCCTGCAAGGCCCCGTGTTCTCCCCAGCCTGCTCCCAGTTTCCCCGACTTTGCATGCAACTGGTTTTGAGCTTTTGGAAAGCTCTTTTCTCAGTGTCGGGGTGTTGACTCCACTTCCAAGTTAACAAATAGCTGCAAGTCTGGGTATGGTCCGATTGGTTCCGAAGCTCTTCCGCTGTGAGGTGCGCTTTCGAATCTCCCGAAGGGGGCTACCCTCTAAGCAGGCGACACGTGCTCGTGTTACTATATAATGCAGGCTTGCCTCGACTCGACTAAGGACGACTAGAGTTCGACTAGATTGTGTGCTCACAAGCCGCTTTAAGGCCGCTTTTATTATTCCTACTGTCTAGGAACTCCGAAACGGTATGGTAGTGCAATTATATATGACCGTCCTCCAATACGAAATGGTAGTGCAATTATATATGACGGTCCTCCGACATGACAGTAGGAATGCCAGTTTTGTGAGCGATCATCGCCGTCTTATGAACACAAACTATTGGTATCTTTACGAATCCTGTTGGGTAGAGAGAACACCTCTGTTTTCTGCTCCGCCTGTTATTCTGAGTAGAAACCGCTTTTTAGGAGATGTTCGCAGCAAAGCTTGTTTTTATATAGTGCCCCTCCTTTCGGGAGTTCATCACCTCGCTGCCCAGACACGAGCTTTCCCCGGTGGAACCTCTCTTTTTTTCTTTTTTTATTTATTTTACTTTCC
>NC_136489.1:169364762-169392262 GCF_053919585.1 Euprymna scolopes | reverse complement strand
TATATATACATATATATATATTTCAATAAAAAAAACTTATAATTATTTGATCTATATAACAATTGTCCCCCTTGAACATATATATATTATATATATAAAATATATATATATATGTATTTAGTTAAAAAAAATAACTTCTAATAATTATGTGATCTATCTATAAGTTGTCTCCCTTTTTTAGCACTAAAGTGTAATTATTAAGTACAAATCTAAATAAAATGTCTTTATTGCTCTATGTCTAATTGAGCACTCTTATATAACTCTAGTTAAATCTTAATGTTTACTTATCCTGTAATAACATAAACGGTTTATAATATCATCTCTGTCTAGTTTTGAACACTATTTAAAGTGTATTTATTAAGTACAAATCTAAATAAAATGTCTTTATTGCTCTATGTCTCAGTGAGCACTCTTATATGACTCTATTTATATCTTAATGATTATTTATCCTGGAATGAAATATACGTTTTATAATATCAGCTCTCTCTAGTTTTTAGCACTATTTAAAGGGTATTTATTAAGTACAAACCTAAATAAAATGTCTTTATTGCTCTATGTCTCATTGAGCACATTTATGTAACTAGTTGAATCTTAATGTTTATTTATCCTGTAATAAAATAAAATACATATAAATATTGAATGAATATATATATATATTTCAATTAAAAAAATAACTTCTAATAATTATGTGATATATATACAAACGACCCCCTTGAATATATATATATTTAATTCAATAAAAACAACTTCTAATAATTAGGTGATCTATGTATTAATTGTCTCCATTGATTATATATATATTATATCTATATATACATATATATTTTATATATATATTTAGTTATATATATATTTCAATAAAAAAATAACTTCTAATAATTATGTGATCTATATAAAAATTGTCTCCCTTGAACATATATATATAGACTATATATATATATAAAATATATATAGATTATATATATATATAAAATATATATATATTATATATATATATAAATATATTTATATATATATATTTATTAAAAAAAATTCCTTCTAATAATTATGTGATCTATATATAAATTGTCTCCCTTGAATATATATATATATATATATATATATATTTATTTCAATAAAAAAAATAAGTTATAATAATTATGTGATCTATATATCAATTGTCTCCCTTGAATATATATATACATATATGTATTTCAACAGAAAATTACATCCAATAATTATGTGATCTCTATACAAATTGTCTCCCTTTTTTAGCACTATTTAAAGTGTAATTATAAAGTAGAAATCTAAATAAAGTGTCTTCATTGCTCTATGTCTAATTGAGCACTCTTATATAACTCTAGTTAAATCTTAATGTTTACTTATCCTGTAATAAAATAAACGTTTTATAATATCAGCTCTGTCTAGTTTTGATTACTATTTTAAAGTGGATTTATTAAGTACAAATCTAAATAAAATGTCTTTATTGCTCTATGTCTAATCGAGCACTCTTATATAACTCTAGTTAAATCTTAATGTTTATTTTTTCTGTAATAAAATAAACATTTTATAATATCAGCTCTGTCTAGTTTTGAACACTATTTAAAGGGTATTTATTAGTACAAACCTAAATAAAATGTCTTTATTGGTCTATGTCTCATTGAGCACTCTTATATAACTAGTTTAATCTCTATGTTTATTAATCCTGTAATCAAATAAAATACATATAAAAATTGAATGAATATATACATATATATATATTTCAATACAAAAAAATAACTTCTAATAATTATGTTATATATATACAAATTGTCTCCCTTGAATATATATATATATATATATATATATATATATATATATTTATATTTCAATAAAAAAAACTTCTAAGAATTAGGTGATCTATGTACTAATTATGTCCCTTGAATATATATATATTGTATATATATATATATGTATATATATATATATATTTTATATATATATATTTTATATATATATATTTCAATAACTAAAATAACTTCTAATAATTATGTGATCTATATATAAATTGTCTCCCTTGAATATATATATATATATATATATATTTCAATTAAAAAAATAACTTCTAATATTTATTTGATCTATATACAAATTGTCTCCTTGAATATATATATATATATATATATATATATTTCAATTAAAAAAATTACTTCTAATAATTATGTGATCTATATAAAAATTGTCTCCCTTTCTTTAGCACTATTTAAAGTGTAATTATTAAGTACAACTATAAATAAAATGTCTTTATTGCTCTATGTCTAATTGAGCACTCTTATATAACTCTAGTTAAATCTTAATGTTTACTTACCCTGTAATATCATAAACGTTTTATAATATCAGCTCTGTCTAGTTTTGCACACTATTTAAAGTGTATTTATTAAGTACAAATCTAAATAAAATGTCTTTATTGCTCTATGTCCCATTGAGAACTCTTATATAACTAGTTGATTCTTAATGTTTATTTATCCTGTAATAAAATAAAATACGTATAAAAATTGAATGACTTATATATTTAAATAAAAAAAGTCACTTCTAATAATTATGTGATATATATACAAATTGTCTCCATTAAACATATATATATATATATTATATATTATATATATATATATATATTTATTTCAATAAAAAAACTTCTAATAATTAGGTGATCTATATATTAATTGTCTCCCTTGAATATATAAATACATCTTTTATATATATAAATATATATTTATATATATATATACATATATATATATTTCAATAAAAAATAACTTATAATTATGTGATCTATATAACAATTGTCTCCCTTGAACATATAAATTAAATTTATAGATTATATATATATATATATTGATATATATATATATATATATATATATATATGTATTTATGTAAAAAAATAACTTCTAATAATTATGTGATCTATCTATAAATTGTCTCCCTTTTTTTACCACTAAAGTGTAATTATTAAGTACAAATCTAAATAAAATGTCTTTATTGCTCTATGTCTAATTGAGCACTCTTATATAACTCTAGTTAAATCTTAATGTTTACTTATCCTGTAATAACATAAACGGTTTATAAACTCAGCTCTGTCTAGTTTTGAACACTATTTAAAGTGTATTTATTAAGTACAAATCTAAATAAAATGTCTTTATTGCTCTATGTCTCAGTGAGCACTCTTACATGACTCTATTTAAATCTTAATGTTTATTTATCCTGGAATGAAATGAACGTTTTATAATATCAGCTCTGTCTTGTTTTTAGCACTATTTAAAGGGTATTTATTAAGTACAAACCTAAATAAAATGTCTTCATTGCTCTATGTCTCATTGAGCACACTTATATAACTAGTTGAATCTTTATGTTTATTTATCCTGTAATAAAATAAAATACATATAAAAATTTATATTTCAATTAAAAAAATAACTTCTAATAATTATGTGATATATATACAAACGACCCCCTTGAATATATATATATATTTAATTCAATGAAAAAAACTTCTAATAATTAGGTGATCTATGTATTAATTGTCTCCCTTGATTATATATATATATTATATCTATATATATAAATATATATTTTATATATATATATTTAGTTATATATATATATATATATTTCAATAAAACAATAACTGCTAATAATTATGTGATCTATATAACTATTGTCTCCCTTGAACATATATATATAGACTATATATATATATATATATATAAAATATATATAGATTATATATATATATATATAAATGTCTTCATTGCTCTATGTCTAATTGACCACTCTTATATAACTCTAGTTAAATCTTTATGTTTACTTATCCTGTCATAAAATAAACGTTTTATAATATCAGCTCTGTCTAGTTTTGAATACTATTTAAAGGGTATTTATTAAGTACAAACCTAAATAAAATGTCTTTATTGCTCTATGTCTCATTGAGCACTCTTATATAACTAGTTGAATCTTAATGTTTATTTATCCTGTAATAAAAAAACTACATATAAAAATTGAATATATATATATATAAAAATATATATAAAAATATATCAATTAAAAAAATAACTTCTAATAATTATGTGATATATGTACAAATTGTCTCCCTTGAACATATATATATATATTATATATATTTATTTCAATAAAAAAATAACTTCTAATAATTATGTGATCTATATATAAATTGTCTCCCTTAAATATAGGTTTATATATATATATATATACATATATATATATTTCAATAAAAAAAATATGTTCTAATAATTATGTGATCTGTATACTAATTGTCTCATTGAATATATACATATATATATATATATATTTCAATAAAAAATTTCTTCTAATAATTATGTGATGTATATACAAATTGTCTCCCTTTGTTTAGCACTATTTAAAGTGTAATTATTAAATAAAAATCTAAATACAATGTCCTTATTGCTCTATGTCTTATTGAGCACTCTTATATAAATCTAGTTCAATCTTAATGTTTATTTATCCTGTAATAAAATAAACGTTTTATAATATCAGCTCTGTCTAGTTTTGAGCACTATTTTAAAGGGTTATTATTAAGTCAAAATGTAAATAACATGACTTTATTGCTCTATGTCTCATTGATGGAATTGAAATAAAAAAAAACATATATATATATATATTTACTTCAATTAAAAAAGACTTCCATTAATTATGTGATCTATATATAAATTGTCTCCCTTGTATATATATATATATATATATATATATATATATATATATATTTCCTTAAAAAAATCACTTCTGATTATTATGTCATCTATATACAAATTGTCTCCCGTGAATATATATATATATATATATATATATATATATATTTATTTCAATAAAAAAAAACTTCTAATAATTATGTGATCTATATACAAATTGTCTCCCTTGAATATATATACAAAATAACTTCTAATCATTATGTGATGTATATATACATTGTCTCCCTTGAATATATATAGATATAGATTATATATATATATATATGTATTTCAATTAAAAAAATAACTTCTAATTATGTCATCTATATACAAATTGTCTCCCTTGAATATATATATATATATATATATATATATATATATATATATATATATATATATGTATTTCAAGTAAAAAAATAACTTCTAATAATTATGTGATCTATATATATACCAATGATGCTTGCATGTGCTCCATAGTTTTATATAGCTGTGTAGTAAGTTTAAAAATTGCTTTGTTTAATTATACAAGACGATTTTACTTTAAGAGTGCTCAATGCATTTAAAGAGCTTTGTAGTAAGAGTTGGAAACATTTTTGCAATTATTTTAGACAAATCTACTTCCAGAGTGCTCAATATATTAGTAGAGCTAAATAAAACATTTGAGAAACAGATATGGCATTTCAACTGCATAAATTTATTTTGACAGAGTACAATACATTAGTAGAGCTAAATATACACTTCCAAAAACATGTATGGCAATTCAGCTACACAAATATACTTAAGAGTGCTCAATAGATTAGTAGACGAAAGCATAAAATTCAGAAAACATGAGGAGCTCTGCAGTATGTTTTGAAAACCTAAATGTCAATACATAAGTATAGATATACTGTAAGTTTTTAATATATATATATATATATATATATATATATATATATATATATATATATATATATATATATATATATATATGACAAGTATTTGAAACAAGTTTCCTATTTGTGTGCCTAATATATTTGAGAGCTCTATGGTAACTTTATAAAACATATTTCAAAATTATGTTAGATAAATTGTCTTTGAGAGTGCTCATTTAATTAAGTAGAGTTCTGCATTAGTTTTGGGGTATGGTTCTCACTTTATTAGGGCAATAACTTGGACACATTATACTATGGACAAATCCATTGAGGACAACCAAAGGTAACCTCTTTTTTTCGACTCTGCTGAATAAGACTCATCCGTCTTGGTTCACTCTTGGGACATTAAAACAAAAAAGGTGAAGAATTAAAAAAAGAATGCAAAAATGTAAATGTCTTTGCAACTCATTCATTTTCACTTTCATAACACAAAAACATCTGTAAAAACTTGATAAAAGAATGCACAAACAATAAAATACAAATTTGCTGTCTTGGAATCTGAATTCAGTAGAAACATCCCCTACTGAAATTCCTGCACACCTCAAAAAAAAAAAAAAAGAAAAAAGATTCCTTCCCAATGCAATACTTTTCAAGCAATTACAGTGTCAGACTTGGTACTGCAATGACTCTGTAAACTGAAAAAATATACATAATAAAAAATGTTAAGCAAAATTGATTCATGTTAACACCTCTCCCAAGACCACAGATTAACTACAAAAATACTTGATAAAACAAGACACAATTACAAATGTGTATGAAAAAAATTAAAATAAAAAAAATGAAAAAAATCAACCAAGCAATTGCTCATGATTTTCTGGTGTTTGATGGAATGTGAGTAGGCATACAGCCTGGATAATTTTCCAAGGTAAGTGATGATATTCATCATTATTGTCTTTTTGGATTAGTTAAGATATATCTCATAACTATAATTGTTTTATGTATATATTTATATGTCTAGATGTTATGTCTGCTATTTGCATGTTCCCTATAGAAAAAAAGCTACATAAAATCTACAAGTGTATTCTGATGTAAAATTAACTAGTAAATACAATGCTTGTGTTCCTGATATACCAACTATTTCTTATTAGCATATAAGTTGAATCATGAAATGTATCTCCCTTGCCTGTCTCTCTTTATACCTCTGTATTTATCTAGATCTGTCTATCTCTCTTTTCTTATTCTATATCCCTATTCCTCGCCTTGCTATCCACTATGTGTGAACTTATAAATTTCAACATGTCTAGATTGATAAGCTTCTCATTTACCGGTACCTAACTCCCGTTTTGAAGTTAGAAGTTTTAACTTGATTACACGTTTATATGCCAAGGCATCGATGAGGCACATCCAGACGCCAACCTACACGGTGCAGAGAAAGGACAGAAAAAAAACTAAGTCCCGATGTGCCTAGCAGATTAGAAGGCATTTTGCTACGCCTACATGCACCCAACATGGCAGTAGGCGTCGATCGGGCACTTCCAGACACTTATTTACACTGTTTGGAACTTATAAATTTAAATTGAATACTCGTGAACATGTGTTGGTCTAGTAGTTCCTCATCTACCTATAACTACGTCCACCCCTGTAAGGACTTAGAAATTTTCATTTGAATACACGTTGACTTGCCTTGGTCTATAAGATTTTCATCTACCTATACCTACATCCCCTCTTGTTTGGACTTGAATACAATCTGAGATGCTTCGGTCTTACGGATTATCATCTATCTATAACTACATGCCCTGTTGTTTGGACTTAGAAATTATCAATTGAATAAACGTTGACTTGCCTTAGTCTATAGAATTGAAATCTATCTATACCTACATCCCCTCTTGTTTGGACTTAGAAATTTTTCAATTTAATACACGCTGAGATGCACTGGTCTATAAGATTGTAACCTATCTATACCTACATCCCCTCTTGTTTGGACTTAGAAATTTTTCAATTGAATACACGCTGAGATGCACTGGTCTATAAGATTGTCACCTATCTATACCTACATCCCCTTTGTTTGGACTTAGAAATCTTTCAATTCAATACACGCTGAGATGCCTAGGTCTATAAGATTGTCACCTATCTATACCTACATCCCCTCTTGTTTGGACTTAGAAATTTTTCACTTGAATACACTCTGAGATGCCTTGGTCTAGAGGATTGTAACCTATCTATACCTACATCCCCTCTTGTTTGGACTTAGAAATTTTTCCATTGATTACACGCTGAGATGCCTTGGTCGATAAGATTGTCACCTATCTATACCTACATCCCCTCTTGTTTGGACTTAGAAATTTTTCACTTGAATACACGCTGAGATGCCTTGGTCTATAAGATTGTCACCTATCTATACCTACATCCCCTCTTGTTTGGACTTAGAAATTTTTCCATTGAATACACGCTGAAATGCCTTGGTCGATAAGATTGTCACCTATCTATACCTACATCCCCTCTTGTTTGGACTTAGAAATTTTTCAATTGAATACACGCTGAGATGCCTTGGTCTATAAGATTGTCACCTATCTATACCTACATCCCCTCTTGTTTGGACTTAGAAATTTTTCAATTGAATACACGCTGAGATGCCTTGGTCTATAAGATTGTCACCTATCTATACCTACATCCCCTCTTGTTTTGACTTAGAAATTTTCCAATTGAATACACGCTGACATGCCCTGGTCTATAAGATTGTCACCTATCTATACCTACATCCCCTCTTGTTTGGACTTGGAAATTTTTCACTTGAATACACGCTGAGATGCCTTGGTCTATAAGATTGTCACCTATCAATACCTACATCCCCTCTTGTTTGGACTTAGAAATTTTTCACTTGAATACACGCTGAGATGCTTTGGTCTATAAGATTGTCACCTATTTATACCTACATCCCCTCTTGTTTGGACTTAGAAATTTTTCACTTGAATGCACGCTGAGATGCCTAGGTCTATAAGATTGTCACCTATCAATACCTACATCCCCTCTTTTTTGGACTTAGAAATTTTTCACTTGAATACACGCTGAGATGCTTTGGTCTATAAGATTGTCACCTATCTATACCTACATCCCCTCTTGTTTGGACTTAGAAATTTTTCACTTGAATACACGCTGAGATGCACTGGTCTATAAGATTGTCACCTATCTATACCTACATCCCCTCTTGTTTGGACTTAGAAATTTTTCAATTGAATACACGCTGAGATGCCTTGGTCTATAAGATTGTCACCTATCGATACCTACATCCCCTCTTGTTTGGACTGAGAAATTTTTCACTTGAATACACGCTGAGATGCCTTGGTCTATAAGATTGTCACCTATCTATACCTACATCCCCTCTTGTTTGGACTTGGAAATTTTTCAATTGAATACACGCTGAGATGCCTTGGTCTATAAGATTGCACTTTATCAATACCTACATCCCCTCTTGTTTGGACTTAGAAATTTTTCACTTGAATACACGCTGAGATGCTTTGGTCTATAAGATTGTCACCTATCTATACCTACATCCCCTCTTGTTTGGACTTGGAAATTTTTCAATTGAATACACGCTGAGATGCCTTGGTCTATAAGATTGCACTTTATCAATACCTACATCCCCTCTTGTTTGGACTTAGAAATTTTTCACTTGAATACACGCTGAGATGCCTAGGTCTATAAGATTGTCACCTATCAATACCTACATCCCCTCTTTTTTGGACTTAGAAATTTTTCACTTGAATACATGCTGAGATGCTTTGGTCTATAAGATTGTCACCTATCAATACCTACATCCCCTCTTTTTTGGACTTAGAAATTTTTCACTTGAATACATGCTGAGATGCTTTGGTCTATAAGATTGTCACCTATCAATACCTACATCCCCTCTTTTTTGGACTTAGAAATTTTTCACTTGAATACACGCTGAGATGCCTTGGTCTATAAGATTGTCACCTATCAATACCTACATCCCCTCTTTTTTGGACTTAGAAATTTTTCACTTGAATACATGCTGAGATGCTTTGGTCTATAAGATTGTCACCTATCTATACCTACATCCCCTCTTTTTTGGACTTAGAAATTTTTCACTTGAATACACGCTGAGATGCCTTGGTCTATAAGATTGTCACCTATCAATACCTACATCCCCTCTTTTTTGGACTTAGAAATTTTTCACTTGAATACATGCTGAGATGCTTTGGTCTATAAGATTGTCACCTATCAATACCTACATCCCCTCTTTTTTGGACTTAGAAATTTTTCACTTGAATACATGCTGAGATGCTTTGGTCTATAAGATTGTCACCTATCAATACCTACATCCCCTCTTTTTTGGACTTAGAAATTTTTCACTTGAATACACGCTGAGATGCCTTGGTCTATAAGATTGTCACCTATCAATACCTACATCCCCTCTTTTTTGGACTTAGAAATTTTTCACTTGAATACATGCTGAGATGCTTTGGTCTATAAGATTGTCACCTATCTATACCTACATCCCCTCTTTTTTGGACTTAGAAATTTTTCACTTGAATACACGCTGAGATGCCTTGGTCTATAAGATTGTCACCTATCAATACCTACATCCCCTCTTTTTTGGACTTAGAAATTTTTCACTTGAATACACGCTGAGATGCTTTGGTCTATAAGATTGTCACCTATCAATACCTACATCCCCTCTTTTTTGGACTTAGAAATTTTTCACTTGAATACACGCTGAGATGCCTTGGTCTATAAGATTGTCACCTATCAATACCTACATCCCCTCTTTTTTGGACTTAGAAATTTTTCACTTGAATACACGCTGAGATGCCTTGGTCTATAAGATTGTCACCTATCAATACCTACATCCCCTCTTTTTTGGACTTAGAAATTTTTCACTTGAATACATGCTGAGATGCTTTGGTCTATAAGATTGTCACCTATCTATACCTACATTCCCTCTTGTTTGGACTTAGAAATTTTTCACTTGAATACACGCTGAGATGACTTGGTCTATAAGATTGTCACCTATCTATACCTACATCCCCTCTTGTTTGGACTTGGAAATTTTTCAATTGAATACACGCTGAGATGCCTTGGTCTATAAGATTGTCACCTATCTATACCTACATTCCCTCTTGTTTGGACTTAGAAATTTTTCACTTGAATACACGCTGAGATGCCTTGGTCTATAAGATTGTCACCTATCTATACCTACATCCCCTCTTGTTTGGACTTAGAAATTTTTCACTTGAATACACGCTGAGATGCCTTGGTCTATAAGATTGTCACCTATCTATACCTACATCCCCTCTTGTTTGGACTTGGAAATTTTTCACTTGAATACACGCTGAGATGCCTTGGTCTATAAGATTGTCACCTATCTATACCTACATCCCCTCTTGTTTGGACTTAGAAATTTTTCACTTGAATACACGCTGAGATGCACTGGTCTATAAGATTGTCACCTATCTATACCTACATCCCCTCTTGTTTGGACTTAGAAATTTTTCACTTGAATACACGCTGAGATGACTTGGTCTATAAGATTGTCACCTATCAATACCTACATCCCCTCTTTTTTGGACTTAGAAATTTTTCACTTGAATACATGCTGAGATGCTTTGGTCTATAAGATTGTCACCTATCAATACCTACATCCCCTCTTTTTTGGACTTAGAAATTTTTCACTTGAATACACGCTGAGATGCTTTGGTCTATAAGATTGTCACCTATTTATACCTACATCCCCTCTTGTTTGGACTTAGAAATTTTTCACTTGAATGCACGCTGAGATGCCTAGGTCTATAAGATTGTCACCTATCAATACCTACATCCCCTCTTTTTTGGACTTAGAAATTTTTCACTTGAATACACGCTGAGATGCTTTGGTCTATAAGATTGTCACCTATCTATACCTACATCCCCTCTTGTTTGGACTTGGAAATTTTTCAATTGAATACACGCTGAGATGCCTTGGTCTATAAGATTGCACTTTATCAATACCTACATCCCCTCTTGTTTGGACTTAGAAATTTTTCACTTGAATACACGCTGAGATGCCTAGGTCTATAAGATTGTCACCTATCAATACCTACATCCCCTCTTTTTTGGACTTAGAAATTTTTCACTTGAATACACGCTGAGATGCCTAGGTCTATAAGATTGTCACCTATCAATACCTACATCCCCTCTTTTTTGGACTTAGAAATTTTTCACTTGAATACACGCTGAGATGCCTTGGTCTATAAGATTGTCACCTATCAATACCTACATCCCCTCTTTTTTGGACTTAGAAATTTTTCACTTGAATACACGCTGAGATGCTTTGGTCTATAAGATTGTCACCTATCAATACCTACATCCCCTCTTTTTTGGACTTAGAAATTTTTCACTTGAATACACGCTGAGATGCCTTGGTCTATAAGATTGTCACCTATCAATACCTACATCCCCTCTTTTTTGGACTTAGAAATTTTTCACTTGAATACATGCTGAGATGCTTTGGTCTATATGATTGTCACCTATCTATACCTACATTCCCTCTTGTTTGGACTTAGAAATTTTTCACTTGAATACACGCTGAGATGCTTTGGTCTATAAGATTGTCACCTATCAATACCCACATCCCCTCTTGTTTGGACTTAGAAATTTTCCAATTGAATACACGCTGACATGCCCTGGTCTATAAGATTGTCACTTATCTATACCTACATCCCCTCTTGTTTGGACTTGGAAATTTTTCACTTGAATACACGCTGAGATGACTTGGTCTATAAGATTGTAACCTATCTATACCTACATTCCCTCTTGTTTGGACTTAGAAATTTTTCACTTGAATACACGCTGAGATGACTTGGTCTATAAGATTGTCACCTATCTATACCTACATCCCCTCTTGTTTGGACTTGGAAATTTTTCACTTGAATACACGCTGAGATGCCTTGGTCTATAAGATTGTCACCTATCTATACCTACATCCCCTCTTGTTTGGACTTAGAAATTTTTCAATTGAATACACGCTGAGATGACTTGGTCTATAAGATTGCACTCTATCTATACCTACATCCCCTCTTGTTTGGACTTGGAAATTTTTCAATTGAATACACGCTGACATGCCCTGGTCTATACGATTGTCACCTATCTATACCTACATCCCCTCTTGTTTGGACTTAGAAATTTTTATTTATTTTATGTCTAAATACAAAAAAAATCATTAAAAAATACCAAAGAATAGCATTAAAAGCGTTCGATTCGATAGGAAACATTAAAAATAACAGATGAATGATTCCAGAATCACCACATTCTTTAACCTTTGAGGACATGAACATTTTCCAATTTTTCAAGGTATTAATTTTGTATTTATTTTATGTCTAAATCAAAGAAAATCATCAAAAAATACCAAAGAATAGCATTAAAAGCTTTCGATTCGAGAGGAAACATTAAAAATAACAGATGAATGATTCCAGAATCACCACATTCTTTAACCTTTGAGGACATGAAAATTTTCCAATTTTTCAAGGTATTAATTTTGTATTTATTTTATGTCTAAATCAAAGAAAATCATCAAAAAATACCAAAGAATAGCATTAAAAGCTTTCGATTCGATAGGAAACATTAAAAATAACAGATGAATGATTCCAGAATCACCACATTCTTTAACCTTTGAGGACATGAAAATTTTCCAATTTTTCAAGGTATTAATTTTGTATTTATTTTATGTCTAAATCAAAGAAAATCATCAAAAAATACCAAAGAATAGCATTAAAAGCTTTCGATTCGATAGGAAACATTAAAAATAACAGATGAATGATTCCAGAATGATTCCAGAATCACCACATTCTTTCACCTTTGAGGACATGAAAATTTTCCAATTTTTCAAGGTATTAATTTTGTATGTATTTTATGTCTAAATCAAAGAAAATCATCAAAAAATACCAAAGAATAGCATTAAAAGCTTTCGATTCGATAGGAAACATTAAAAATAACAGATGAATGATTCCAGAATCACCACATTCTTTAACCTTTGAGGACATGAAAATTTTCCAATTTTTCAAGGTATTAATTTTGTATTTATTTTATGTCTAAATCAAAGAAAATCATCAAAAAATACCAAAGAATAGCATTAAAAGCTTTCGATTCGATAGGAAACATTAAAAATAACAGATAAATGATTCCAGAATGATTCCAGAATCACCACATTCTTTCACCTTTGAGGACATGAAAATTTTCCAATTTTTCAAGGTATTAATTTTGTATTGATTTTATGTCTAAATCAAAGAAAATCATCAAAAAATACCAAAGAATAGCATTAAAAGCTTTCGATTCGATAGGAAACATTAAAAATAACAGATGAATGATTCCAGAATCACAACATTCTTTAACCTTTGAGGACATGAACATTTTCCAATTTTTCAAGGTATTAATTTTGTATTTATTTTATGTCTAAATCAAAGAAAATCATCAAAAAATACCAAAGAATAGCATTAAAAGCTTTCGATTCGATAGGAAACATTAAAAATAACAGATGAATGATTCCAGAATCACCACATTCTTTAACCTTTGAGGACATGAAAATTTTCCAATTTTTCAAGGTATTAATTTTGTATTTATTTTATGTCTAAATCAAAGAAAATCATCAAAAAATACCAAAGAATAGCATTAAAAGCTTTCGATTCGATAGGAAACATTAAAAATAACAGATGAATGATTCCAGAATGATTCCAGAATCACCACATTCTTTCACCTTTGAGGACATGAAAATTTTCCAATTTTTCAAGGTATTAATTTTGTATGTATTTTATGTCTAAATCAAAGAAAATCATCAAAAAATACCAAAGAATAGCATTAAAAGCTTTCGATTCGATAGGAAACATTAAAAATAACAGATGAATGATTCCAGAATCACCACATTCTTTAACCTTTGAGGACATGAAAATTTTCCAATTTTTCAAGGTATTAATTTTGTATTTATTTTATGTCTAAATCAAATAAAATCATCAAAAAATACCAAAGAATAGCATTAAAAGCTTTCGATTCGATAGGAAACATTAAAAATAACAGATGAATGATTCCAGAATGATTCCAGAATCACCACATTCTTTCACCTTTGAGGACATGAAAATTTTCCAATTTTTCAAGGTATTAATTTTGTATTTATTTTATGTCTAAATCAAAGAAAATCATCAAAAAATACCAAAAATTAGCATTAAAAGCTTTCGATTTGATAGGAAACATTAAAAATAACAGATGAATGATTCCAGAATGATTCCAGAATCACCACATTCTTTCACCTTTGAGGACATGAAAATTTTCCAATTTTTCAAGGTATTAATTTTGTATGTATTTTATGTCTAAATCAAAGAAAATCATCAAAAAATACCAAAGAATAGCATTAAAAGCTTTCGATTCGATAGGAAACATTAAAAATAACAGATGAATGATTCCAGAATCACCACATTCTTTAACCTTTGAGGACATGAAAATTTTCCAATTTTTCAAGGTATTAATTTTGTCTTTATTTTATGTCTAAATCAAAGAAAATCATCAAAAAATACCAAAGAATAGCATTAAAAGCTTTCGATTCGATAGGAAACATTAAAAATAACAGATGAATGATTCCAGAATGATTCCAGAATCACCACATTCTTTCACCTTTGAGGACATGAACATTTTCCAATTTTTACAGGTAATCATTTTGTATTTATTTTATGTCTAAATCAAAGAAAATCATCAAAAAATACCAAAGAATAGCATTAAAAGCTTTCGATTCGATAGGAAACATTAAAAATAACAGATGAATGATTCCAGATTCACCACATTCTTTCACCTATGAGGTCATGAATATTTTCCAATTTTTACAGGTATTAATTTTGTATTTATTTTATGTCTAAATCAAAGAAAATCATCAAAAAATACCAAAGAATAGCATTAAAAGCTTTCGATTAGATAGGAAACATTAAAAATAACAGATGAATGATTCCAGAATCACCACATTCTTTAACCTTTGAGGACATGAACATTTTCCAATTTTTCAAGGTATTAATTTTGTCTTTATTTTATGTCTAAATCAAAGAAAATCATCAAAAAATACCAAAGAATAGCATTAAAAGCTTTCGATTCGATAGGAAACATTAAAAATAACAGATGAATGATTCCAGATTCACCACATTCTTTCACCTATGAGGTCATGAATATTTTCCAATTTTTCAAGGTATTAATTTTGTCTTTATTTTATGTCTAAATCAAAGAAAATCATCAAAAAATACCAAAGAATAGCATTAAAAGCTTTCGATTCGATAGGAAACATTAAAAATAACAGATGAATGATTCCAGAATGATTCCAGAATCACCACATTCTTTCACCTTTGAGGACATGAACATTTTCCAATTTTTACAGGTAATCATTTTGTATTTATTTTATGTCTAAATCAAAGAAAATCATCAAAAAATACCAAAGAATAGCATTAAAAGCTTTCGATTCGATAGGAAACATTAAAAATAACAGATGAATGATTCCAGATTCACCACATTCTTTCACCTATGAGGTCATGAATATTTTCCAATTTTTACAGGTATTAATTTTGTATTTATTTTATGTCTAAATCAAAGAAAATCATCAAAAAATACCAAAGAATAGCATTAAAAGCTTTCGATTAGATAGGAAACATTAAAAATAACAGATGAATGATTCCAGAATCACCACATTCTTTAACCTTTGAGGACATGAACATTTTCCAATTTTTCAAGGTATTAATTTTGTCTTTATTTTATGTCTAAATCAAAGAAAATCATCAAAAAATACCAAAGAATAGCATTAAAAGCTTTCGATTCGATAGGAAACATTAAAAATAACAGATGAATGATTCCAGATTCACCACATTCTTTCACCTATGAGGTCATGAATATTTTCCAATTTTTCAAGGTATTAATTTTGTCTTTATTTTATGTCTAAATCAAAGAAAATCATCAAAAAATACCAAAGAATAGCATTAAAAGCTTTCGATTCGATAGGAAACATTAAAAATAACAGATGAATGATTCCAGAATCACCACATTCTTTAACCTTTGAGGACATGAACATTTTCCAATTTTTCAAGGTATTAATTTTGTATTTATTTTATGTCTAAATCAAAGAAAATCATCAAAAAATACCAAAGAATAGCATTAAAAGCTTTCGATTCGATAGGAAACATTAAAAATAACAGATGAATGATTCCAGAATCACCACATTCTTTCACCTTTGAGGACATGAACATTTTCCAATTTTTCAAGGTATTAATTTTGTATTTATTTTATGTCTAAATCAAAGAAAATCATCAAAAAATACCAAAGAATAGCATTAAAAGCTTTCGATTCGATAGGAAACATTAAAAATAACAGATGAATGATTCCAGATTCACCACATTCTTTCACCTATGAGGTCATGAATATTTTCCAATTTTTACAGGTATTAATTTTGTATTTATTTTATGTCTAAATCAAAGAAAATCATCAAAAAATACCAAAGAATAGCATTAAAAGCTTTCGATTCGATAGGAAACATTAAAAATAACAGATGAATGATTCCAGAATCACCACATTCTTTAACCTTTGAGGACATGAACATTTTCCAATTTTTCAAGGTATTAATTTTGTCTTTATTTTATGTCTAAATCAAAGAAAATCATCAAAAAATACCAAAGAATAGCATTAAAAGCTTTCGATTCGATAGGAAACATTAAAAATAACAGATGAATGATTCCAGATTCACCACATTCTTTCACCTATGAGGTCATGAATATTTTCCAATTTTTCAAGGTATTAATTTTGTCTTTATTTTATCTCTAAATCAAAGAAAATCATCAAAAAATACCAAAGAATAGCATTAAAAGCTTTCGATTCGATAGGAAACATTAAAAATAACAGATGAATGATTCCAGAATCACCACATTCTTTAACCTTTGAGGACATGAACATTTTCCAATTTTTCAAGGTATTAATTTTGTATTTATTTTATGTCTAAATCAAAGAAAATCATCAAAAAATACCAAAGAATAGCATTAAAAGCTTTCGATTCGATAGGAAACATTAAAAATAACAGATGAATGATTCCAGAATCACCACATTCTTTAACCTTTGAGGACATGAACATTTTCCAATTTTTCAAGGTATTAATTTTGTATTGATTTTATGTCTAAATCAAAGAAAATCATCAAAAAATACCAAAGAATAGCATTAAAAGCTTTCGATTCGATAGGAAACATTAAAAATAACAGATGAATGATTCCAGAATCACAACATTCTTTAACCTTTGAGGACATGAACATTTTCCAATTTTTCAAGGTATTAATTTTGTATTTATTTTATGTCTAAATCAAAGAAAATCATCAAAAAATACCAAAGAATAGCATTAAAAGCTTTCGATTCGATAGGAAACATTAAAAATAACAGATGAATGATTCCAGAATCACCACATTCTTTAACCTTTGAGGACATGAAAATTTTCCAATTTTTCAAGGTATTAATTTTGTATTTATTTTATGTCTAAATCAAAGAAAATCATCAAAAAATACCAAAGAATAGCATTAAAAGCTTTCGATTCGATAGGAAACATTAAAAATAACAGATGAATGATTCCAGAATCACCACATTCTTTAACCTTTGAGGACATGAACATTTTCCAATTTTTCAAGGTATTAATTTTGTATTTATTTTATGTCTAAATCAAAGAAAATCATCAAAAAATACCAAAGAATAGCATTAAAAGCTTTCGATTCGATAGGAAACATTAAAAATAACAGATGAATGATTCCAGAATCACCACATTCTTTAACCTTTGAGGACATGAACATTTTCCAATTTTTCAAGGTATTAATTTTGTATTTATTTTATGTCTAAATCAAAGAAAATCATCAAAAAATACCAAAGAATAGCATTAAAAGCTTTCGATTAGATAGGAAACATTAAAAATAACAGATGAATGATTCCAGAATCACCACATTCTTTCACCTTTGAGGACATGAAAATTTTCCAATTTTTCAAGGTATTAATTTTGTATTTATTTTATGTCTAAATCAAGTCGTTGTTTTATCGTTATTTCCATGGGAAGTGCTCGTCTTAGCTCCAATCTCTGGTCCCCCCTCGCCAATCTTTCACGAAAAACACTCGTCTAGCTGAAACCACTGTCGGTTATTTCCCCCACTCTTTATCTGTGCCTAAATCAAAACGTAGATTCCATGAACAAAGCTTCTTTCTTAGAAGTGCCCGTCTGTGGAACTCTCTTCCGTTTGTCTGTTTCCTACCTGACTATAACTTGGATGTCTTCAAGTCCAACACAAACAAGTTCCTGATGAACCGCCCTTAAGACACTTTATCAAATCTCCATTACTAGCGATTACTACGATTTTGTCCCATTGATTACTGTACACGCAATAACCCTTATCCCCGAGTGGCCTCCGGGTCTTGATAAGTGGTGCCTTCCATGTAAAAAAAAAAAAAAATAGAGTGATATGTTATAAGAAAATCCTGAAAAGTGCGAAAACTTCAAAGTTTGAGAAGGGGGTGGAAACGTGAATAGCAGAAAGTATTTTTTTACCATAAAAGAGAGTAGAAAAGGGTGTGTCGCCATAACATTTGCGGGCAATATGAACTGGAACAAATACATAGAGGACATTGCAGAGGCTGCTGCAAAGAAGTTGGGTTCCCTCTATCGAGCTAGAAGGCTACTCACGCCTGAGAGTATCCTGTATCTCTATAAGGCCACCATTCGCCAATACATGGCGTATTGTTGCCACATTTGAGATGGTGCATCTACCACTAGTCTCTCCCTCTTAGATAAAGTCCAAAAAAGAGTTGTCAATCTAATCGGTCCCACTTTACCAACTAAGCACCAGCCCCTGTCCCATCGCCGCAATGTTGCATCACTGTGCCTGTTTTACAAATATTTTAATGGAATGTGTTCTGAGGAACTAGTTGCATTCGTACCCCCTCGACGTGCATATCCCCGACAAACCCGCTTAGCAATAAGATCTCACCCCTTCCCCTTCACTCTTGTTGTCCCTAAATGCGAGAAAGTTTTCTATTCTAATAATTTCTTCCCTCGAACAGCTCGACTTTGGAATTCCCTTCCTGTTGCCGGCTTTTCTTGTCTGTACTGATATGCAGAAGTTTAAATGTAACATAAACAAATATCTTGTTAATCTTTCCTAGGCATGGCTCCAAATAGTAGCCCTTTACGTCAAAGTGGCGAATTGCTTTGTAAGGGGTGAACATGAGTAAAAAAAGAACAATTATGTCAGTGTTTTATGCCACAAAAAGGAATTTCAAGCCAATATTTGGCTTCCGTGAATTGAAGCATTTTGTGGTGTGTGATATAGGAAGCGATATAATAGATGTTTGCAATGAAAAGATGAGAAACTCGAGACGATTATAAATATTAAGCTTGCCTACTTGCCGTCATATGAGACGTAGCAACTATAGCAATACTACTTTAGAAACAATAATTCTTGAATATTTATAATTTACTTTAGTTTTGCCATCTTGAATCAGTTTGAACCATATTCGGATAAATAAGTAAGTCGGTTAAAAGAATCACGAATTGTAATAAAACCCGAAGCGCGTTTCGTCAGACAAACTTTTCAAGGATGAGAGAGAGGGACAGAGAGATAAAGAGAGAGAGAGAGAGAGAGAGAGAGAGAGAGAGAGAGAGTTAAGAATAATTTTTCCATTGATCAATTTGGTAAACCCAAATGGAGAGTGGCATATTTATTATTTTTAATATATAATTATTTACTGACACGTGTTTCATCGTCTACAGCTCATCAGAGTGGCTGACTCTAGCGAGATCAGAGCGGCTGAATCTAGCGAGATTCGAAATCGGGAACCCATGGAACGAAGAAAGGTAAGCCATGAGTGGTGGAATGTATCGCGTTTATATATATATATATATTTCAAGCATCTAAACTAGACAATTCAAAAATGTAATTGTCTAGTTTAGATGCTTGAAAATACCATAAGGTTGAAATAAATTATTGCATCGACAATTATGTAATTTCCGTGTTATATTTTTATGTTATATATATATATATATATATATATATATATATATAAATATAAATATCCCGTAGCAATATATATATATATATATATATATATATATATATATATATATATATATATGTATATATATATATATATATATATATATATATATATATATATATATATATATATATATATATATATATATATATATATATATATATATTGCTACGGAAACATATATGCACATGGACATGTGTACCTTATAATGTTTGTATAACTAAACATATATTTATTAATGTTTGTATAACTAAACATATATTTTATAACTTACTATATATGTGTGTGTGTGTGTGTGTGAAGACATAGATAGATAGATAGATAGATAGATAGATAGATAGATAGATATTGACACCACAGCAAGAACGTCTATTTTCATATAAAGTTATTAGTTATTGAATTGGTTTATGGGAGAGAACTCTGAAAAAAAGTTAAATAATAAACAAAATTACCTCCCTTAGATCTAAGAACATGACGTGCTTCAATTCAGTTGAACCTAAAATTATATAAGGTAATATTTGTATATTAATAGAGATAAAGCGCTTTTTTTTGTTGTTGTTTTTATTTTAACGTAGTAATGTTTTACGATCAACATTATTAGAGTTACTTCGATGTTAAACACCATAACAGATTATGTTTTTTTTTGCCTGCGTGTATTTAAATAATTGTCAAATTTTATTCACTTATTTTTAAAAATGGTAATTAAATTTATAATTCGTAGATCAATAGAAAGATAATTAACAAATTTATATCAGAAGTGTGCGCTGTTTTACAATTGGTCATTGTCCTGATGGAGACAACTCACTGTTACTAAGAGATTCGTTCATTTTTCCATCTTATAATTTAGTACGCTAATAAGCTGTCAGTAAATTTACATGAGCGGTTTACAAAACATAATTATAGATGTTTCATTCTTTTCTTTTTCTCTTTTTTTTTTTTTTTTTTGGTTGGGGTATTCAATTTTAGGACTTGTATAGATTTTAACGTGCTTCTACACTTTAATTAACTTTTTTTTTTTTCGTAAGTAACACGCCGACATTAACCGAGAAAATAATCGTTTAATATTTCACAAACATTTTGTTTACATTGATGGAAGGGAATTCTGTGAGGGGCTGTGGTGTGATACAACTTTTATAATTGGATACTCCTCTACAAAAAAAAAAAAACAAAAAAAAACATAAAATAATGTTTTTGTAAACCGCTCGCTAGTGTAAACTTACTGACAGCATTATTAGCGTCCTAATAATGAGATGAAAAAATTAACGAATCTCTTAGTAAAAGAGAGTTGTCTCCCTCAGAATAATGATAAATTGCAAAGCAGCACCCAGTATTTAATTGACAAGTAAATTATTATTTTCTTATTTTAAGATTGTTTAATCGGTCGATTAATTATTTCAGCGTCGCATGTTGTTCCTATTTACAATGCCTCCCCACGGGACAGAGTTAGACACTAGGGTCGTTTTTTAATGTGGAGAAAAGGAACAAAAATAAAAATTGTCTCAGTCGGGAAGGATTTCTCCTTCACTGACAGATAACAAAAAATTGAAGTGCAGCACTGCAGCAGCATCTGAAGAACAGATACTACACTTTGATCTTGTTTATATATTTCATTGCTTTTAAAATTTTGTAAATACAATTAAGTAAAAAAAACAAAAGATTTTCAAACAACAAAATTAGGCACAAGGCCCTACAAGAAATTGGGGAGGGGAAGGGTTCAGGATCCGAAGGTCAATGTTGTTACTTGGAAATATTTTCTGAATAATTCCTAGTTATCTCCCTTGCATCAACTACAACAAATGCTTCCATAAAACAGTTAATATTAAAAGAAATTGTTTAGTCTAAACATGATTTTGTAATAAAAAAGTTACCGTGTCTATTTGATTTAAATGATTACACTTAATTTTTAAAAAGAACAAGCAGAGAGTCATCATATTATCCAACAATATTTTTTTAATTAAAATACAATACATTACAAAAAGAAAATTGCGAGAGAGAGAGAGAGAGAGAGAGAGAGAGAGAGAGAGAATAAGAGAGAGAGAAAGAGAGAGAGGGGAGAGAGAGAGAGAGGGGGGAGAGAAAGACGGAAAGAGAGAAATTATGAAAGTAATAAAACAATAAAACTTCCACACACACCAACACACACCAACACACACACACACACTCACACACACACACACACACACACTCCGCACGTGTCTGCACTCGTGCCGGGGTCAAACGGAAGTTAAATGACATAGATTAAATGTCGTCAAAAAAACATAAACACACACATACACACACACACACACGTACACAGAAATACACACCAACACTTTACGTTAAAAACTGTCATGAGGTGGGGACGGGTGGGTCTCATAGGTGTCAAGCGAATTTGAAATTTAACGAATTTTATTTCAACGGGCCAATTTCCCACCCCCCTCCCACTGCCTGCCTCTTTCGGGTCGTAAAAATAACGGTTTTTTTTTTATTTAATTGTAATTTTTTAAGAAATCGTTACCTTATAAGTTAAGAAAGCCATTCTTAATGTAGAGAGGATCATGTTAACTATTCTGTCCAATAATTTAATAAGCAGAAGATATGATAAAAATTCAATTTAGCTTGTATTAACACCTCCAATCTCTCCATGATAAGAACGGCTTTCTGAAAAAAAAACACCTCACAATCTAGAAAGCCGTTCTTAACATGGAGAGATTGGGGGGAGGGGCATTCCGAAAGTCGTTCTTAAAATGGGGAGAGGAAGGCGTTTTGTAACTATTCCGTACAGTCACCTAACAATTTAATAAAAAAAAACATCGGGTTTGTATTACTGTACACATAGATTCGAAAAAGTTGTCAAAAAACAAATATATAACAAATAAATGTTATCAAAAGGCAAGATAAGTTACTTTTCTACCAAACTGGATATACTTTTTGTGTTTTTATTCAATGTAACATGTTTATTCAGCTCGAAAAACATAGTGTTTACCGATGTATTGGAACATTCAAAATGGCGTCTGATTCTTTCTTTAACACGGTAAGTTTGGGAAAAGGTGTTATAAATAAAAAACTATACACAATACTATTAAAAACCCGCCGAATATATGTCAACCTATGTCACAGTAACATATATTGAGCGAGTTTTTACAGTATTTTATCTGGGTGTTTATTTATAACACCTTTTCCCAAACTTACGGCTGAATAAACATGTTATATTGAATAAAAACACGAAAAATATATCCAGTTGGGTAGAAAATAACTTATCTTGCCTTTGATAACATTTATTTGTTATATATTTGTTTTTATTACAACTTTTTCGAATCTATGTGTACAGTAATACAACACCAAAACATCAAATGTTAAATAAAAATAAGATCAATAAAAAATAAATAAAGATAAAATACATCAAATCAAATAAAATAAACGATCAATGTGTAGTATCTGTTAACGAAAATATTTTTTTAAATTATTAGCAAATAATTCAAAGTGTAGTATCTGTTTTATTATTATTAATGACAGTTTAAAGGCTTCAAAATCACTTTCGAATTCAACATCAACTGTCGCATTAAGTCGCCTCCTACATTTCCAAAATCTCGTCCCAATAGTGTAGAAGCGCCCATTTCAACCTAATAACATGGATTCCAATCTGATAAAACAACTACCTATTAAAAAAATGTACTAATTTTTATTAAAAAAAAAACAGAAAAAAACAGTTACTACGTTTTGATCTAAAGCCAGAAAGAAATAATTAGTAATTATGCATTTATGTTACCGTGTTTTTGTGTTTGCATTTCCGTTTTTGTTTTGTTCTTTCGTATTTTCATTTGAAATTCAAGTTTCACGACAACTTGATTACAATGTTAGAATACAAAGAATAGATTTCTAAATAATACCGTTTTTTATTTCGGCACGGTAGCATAACTGCATAGGATGCATATACTTTTGAAGGTTTTTGTTTTTTTTCCTATTATAATTATGTGTATATTTTCTTGTGTCTATGACGTAACTGTTCCTTAGTTTGTCTTTATAAATGGTACAGCATATTCCAAATATCATATCAATCTATAGAGTGGTTTATTAAAGTGATATTTTAAGTCTATACCTATGTCCCCTCTTGTTAGGACTTAGAAATTTTCAATTGAATACACGTTGACTTGCCTTGGTCTATAGAATCTACCTCTCATTCAGGTATGCTGAAAACGAATATCGCAAGGAAAATTAGCTGAGACAAATAGTTTTCGAGCAAGTTTTATTAATGCGTGTATTTTGAATTGTAAATCACTGGCGAACATGTTTGGACAGTTTTAACAGGCGGCGTTTGAAAGGGGACAACCCTCAGTTTGTTCAGGTATGCTGAAAACGAATATCGCAAGGAAAATTAGCAGAGACAAATAGTTTTGGAGCTAGTTTTATTAATGCGTGTATTTTGAAATGTAAATCACTGGCGACCATGTTTGAACAGGCAGCATATGAAAGGGGACAACCCTCAGTTTGTTCAGGTATGCTGAAAACGAATATCGCAAGGAAAATTAGCAGAGACAACTAGTTTTTGAGCTACTTTAATTAATGCGTGTATTTTGAAATGTAAATCACTGGCGACCATGTTTGAACAGTTTGAACAGGCCGCGTATGATAGGGGCCAACCCTCAGTTTGTTCAGGTATGCTGAAAACGAATATCGCAGCAGAACTTAAAACACTTGTTCAAGTAGGTAGAAGAGTAACTTATCTTGCCTTCGGTAACATTTATATATTATATATTTGTTTTTTTTTTTGTTTTTTTTTGTTTTCTTTTTTTCAACTTTTACGCTTTGTTGTCTTAACTCCGAAGGATTAACCTTAGAATTTCCACAGGTCTCATTAGTTAAAACGAATTATTTCGCAGTTCAAATTGGCGTGAAATAAACAAATCTGACTGAAACAGGGTTTGCCATTGGTTGTCGCCGCCGACAACGCTCTTATATTTACAATCGAAAAGCGTCGCCAAGTCCGTTCGTCGCTGTGTCTGTGTGTGTAGAAGTGGGGGCAAAGTTGTAACATTCAATACATAAAATCAACAGCTTTAATTTCTATGAATCGTCATTCGCGTATCGGTGCGAAGTCGAGTGTCGGCGTTCTTGTCTCGTTGAAGGGGAAGTAAGTTTTTTAACACAGTTGAGGTGGAAATGGATTTCTGCACGTGCATGGCTGGACGATAAGAATAACAATACAAATAACAACAATAATTATTATCTTCAAGTCTCTTCTTAAAGGGGCTTTTCGGCTGGCTACGAAGTTACAACTAGCTAATCGACACTTGACACTGTCAATGAGTTATGCGAAACAGACGGACTGTTCCGCTGTATCAAAGTTATTAAGTGTGGTTAGACTGAAACTCATCAAAGCCAGTAATCTAAGTTTCAACTAGCTAATAGACATTCGGCACTTTCATTGAGTTATGCGATCACCGCCACTTGTCCAAAAACGGACTGTTCCGCTGTATCACAGTCATTAAGTAACTCATCAGAGCCAGTAACCTAACTTACAACTAGCTAGTCGACATTCGACACTGTCATTGAGTTATGCGATACACTGCTAATTGTCCAGAGACGGACTGTTCTACTGTATCACAGTTGTAAAGGGTGGTTAGACTAAAACTCATAAGAGCCAGTAATCAAATTTACAACTAGCTTATCGACAGTAGACACTTTCACTGAGTTTACGTGTGTGTGTGTGTGTGTGTGTGTGTGTGTGTGTGTGTGTGTGTGTGTGTGTGTGTGTGTATGTGTGTGTGTGTGCTTCGTTAACATTCGGACTGTCTATTTTAAAATCGTTCGGGTATGCTGGAAACGAATATCGACAGGAAAATTAGTACAGACACGTAGTTTTCGATATATTAATGCGTGTATTTTGAAATGTAAATCACTGGCGACCATGTTTGAACAGTTTGGACAGGCGGCATATAAAAGGGGCCAATCCTCAGTTTGTTGAGGTATGCTGAAAACGAATATCGCAAGGAAAATTAGCAGAGACAAATAGTTTTGGAGCTAGTTTTATTAATGCGTGTATTTTGAAATGTAAATCACTGGCGACGATGTTTGAACAGGCGGCATATGAAAGGGGCCAAACCTCAGTTTGTTCAGCTATGCTGAAAACGAATATCGCAAGGAAATTAGCAGAGACAAACAGTTTTTGTGCTAGTTTTATTAATGCGTGTATTTTTAAAGGTAAATCACTGGCGACCATGTTTAAACAGGCGGCATATGGAAGGGGCCAACCCTCAGTTTGTTCAGGTATGCTGAAAACGAATATCGCAAGGAAAATCAGCACAGACTGACTATAGATGCACCATCAAAGTATTGAAATATATTTTTATTTTAGAAAGGAATCACTAGTTATCAAGCCCCAGAGGCCACTCGAGGATAAGGGTTAAAGGGTGTACAGTAGTCAATTGGACAATATCATAGTAATCGTTAGAAGTGTCAATTTGGTAAATTGGATTACTTAAGAGGAACGGCTCATCAAGAACTTATTTACATTGGACTTGAAGACGACGAAATAAAAATATAAAGTTGAAAGAACTAGCGAAAAATACCATTTTAACGATGCCTTTCAAATCGTAAACTGCCTGTTTACATTTTTTTACATTTAAAAAGTGTAAAAAGAAAAAAGCAAACATTTAGAATCCTAAAAAGATCTCCCGGGAGCATTTTTGCAACATGAAAAATATACAAACCAAAGTAAAGAGAGGAGGAAACCTACTCAAATATATGGTTTATTACATCGCCTAAAAAAAAAAAAAAAGAAGAATCGGGGCCTCCAATAATACGATTATTTGGTGGGGAAGTAAATTGTTTTCTTTTTTCTAACTTGGTTTTAAAAAGTTTTTAT
>NC_136489.1:169347262-169359762 GCF_053919585.1 Euprymna scolopes | reverse complement strand
TGTTAGATGAAAGTATATATATAATATTATTTAAGGCCGGTCGATAAACTGTAGAATTACCGTGATAATTGTGCAGTTTATAAACCGTGCTGTTCTTGGATAAAATTCTGGATGTGTATTTTCCCCCCTAAAGTCCAACCCTATCCTCACCGTGGTAGGGGGGTGTAACGTTGTAGTTTAAAAGCTACACGGCTAAATGGGCTCTGGCAAAAAAAAAAAAAAAATCCAGAAAATGTCGGCATGAGTTTGTTGCGTCCGTCATCTGGTCGTCTTTTTATACGCTTGCATGTGGCGAGCAAAAAGGCGTGAAGGGGGCAGGCTGAAAGGAGAACAATACCCGAAAGATGTAAACCGAACGAAAGAGAAAAATGGGCCTCCCTGCAAGGCCCCGTGTTCTCCCCAGCCTGCTCCCAGTTTCCCCGACTTTGCATGCAACTGGTTTTGAGCTTTTGGAAAGCTCTTTTCTCAGTGTCGGGGTGTTGACTCCACTTCCAAGTTAACAAATAGCTGCAAGTCTGGGTACGGTCCGATTGGTTCCGAAGCTCTTCCGCTGTGAGGTGCGCTTTCGAATCTCCCGAAGGGGGCTACCCTCTAAGCAGGCGACACGTGCTCGTGTTACTATGTAATGCATGCTTGCCTCGACTCGACTAAGGACGACTAGAGTTCGACTAGATTGTGTGCTCACAAGCCTCTTTTATTATTCCTACTGTCTAGGAACTCCGAAACGGTATGGTAGTGCAATTATATATGACCGTCCTCCAATACGAAATGGTAGTGCAATTATATATGACGGTCCTCCTATATGATAGTAGGAATGCCAGTTTTGTGAGCGATCATCGCCGTCTTATGAACACAAACTATTGGTATCTTTACGAATCCTGTTGGGTAGAGAGAACACCTCTGTTTTCTGCTCCGCCTGTTATTCTGAGTAGAAACCGCTTTTTAGGAGATGTTCGCAGCAAAGCTTGTTTTTATATAGTGCCCCTCCTTTCGGGAGTTCATCACCTCGCTGCCCAGACGAGAGCTTTCTCCGGTGGAACCTCTTTTTTTTTTCCTTTTTCTATTTTACTTTCCAGTTTAATGGCGAACGAACAGTCACTAGCAAGTGGTCTGCACCGACAGAAAGATGAGTATAGTATCACCCTTTCTTCTTTTTATTTCGATTTCAGTCTTTGTGATTTGATAATTTAATTTAACTGTTTCCATTGTTCCAGCTTTCACACAGCAGTAGATTATCAACACTATAAATATCATCTCTTTTTTATAGATTGGAACAAGCAATGAAACCTAGCAGCATCACCGTTCCTGTCTGCCACATGTCTTGTGCACTTTGAATCCAGTATTTCTTTCTTTGCGTTCAAGCACATCTGGGTACAATCAAACTGCGTATGATGTATGTCTATCTGTTTCTTCCTACATTAGCATCTCGAAGTCTTCGCAGCAATCATTGTCATAGAAGTAGAGTAAGTATTCTTTTTCTTTCCTTCTGTGTGTATATTTTTGTAATTTCAGGTACTCCTCTTGATCATGATGGAATTCTACTATCAGCTATTGTGAGAATTATTTGGATTGGAAAAAACAACTGAATCCAGCAGCATCACCTATCCTAGCTGCCACATGTTTCCTGTAGTTACAGAAGTCCTCAAGTAAGTGTTTCTTTCTTTGTGTACATGCAAATCTGGGTACAATCAAATTCTAAACTATTAGCTTTATTTAAATGAATGCAGTTCTGCTTGTATTTCTTCTCATCAGCTAACTTATGCAACTACAAAAAAAAAAGTAGTACATGGGTGTTTGATCATAACCAGAAAGTTAAATATATCATTAAAAAACAAAAGTTTTTAAATTATTAAAAGGAAAAAAATCATCACAGAAAAAATTATATATATGTAACAAAGAACACAAACAAACCTGAAATTGCCATGAGTTTCAGCAAGAAGCAGAAAAGAGAAAAAGTGGAGATAACACCTGGGAAGTAACAGGTAAGAATTTTCTTTATTTCTTATCTCAACTAGCACATAGATTTTTTTCAAATATACATTAAAAAAAATTACCCAAGTCAAACAATTGATGGAAAAACTAAGCATTAAAGTTCAATTAAGCATAAAAAAATAAATTCTAATAATTATGTAATCTATATACAAATTGTCTCCCTTGAATATATATATATATATATATATATTCAAGGGAGACAATTGGTATATAGATCACATAATTATTAGAAGTTATTTTTTTAATTGAAATATATATATGTATATATATATATATATATATATATATATATTCAAGGGAGACAATTTGTATATATATCATATAATTATTTGAAGTTATTTTTTAATTCAAATATATATATATATATATATATATATATATATATATATATATATATATACATATATTCAAGGGAGACAATTTGTATATAGATCATATAATTATTTGAAGTTATTTTTTAATTCAAATATATATATATATATATATATATATATATTTCAATTAAAAAATAGCTTCTAATAATTGTGATCTATATACAAATTGTCTTCCTTGAATATATATATATATATATATATATTCAAGGGAGACAATTTGTATAAAGATCACATAATTATTAGAAGTTATTTTTTTTAATTGAAATAAATATATATATATATATATATATATATATATATATATATATATATATATATATATATATATATATATATATTCAAGGGAGACAATTATTAGAGGTGTAGCCCCGGTGTTTAGAAGTGTATGCTGCCACCTCCCCAACCAAAAAAAAAAAGCAGACAAACGGTTAATTTTTTAAAACTTGACCCCTATTATGAACCCTTAAAATTTATTGTTTTGGGCTCCAATGGAGATATTAAGTTAGATCACTGTCCAAGGAAACTATATGTAAAATTTCAAGTATTTAGACTCATAATTGTCGGAGGAGATTTGTAAGGTTCTCAAAGGTCAAATCATTGAAGTTTGACCCCTTAATCGCCAAATTTCTGTCCAAATACCAATCACATAGATTTTTCAAAATCTCAGTACCCTTTTTATCAAAATTTGGAATATGTAGACTAAAATTGACAGAGAAATGTACACACACACAGACAGACATATTCAATTCTATAGATAGATAGATAGATAAATAATGAGAGACAGAAAGATAAATATATACAATGATTAATGAATTAGTAGAGATAGTTGTTAAATTTTTGGAAATATGTATGGCAATTTGATGGTAAGACTTAGAGCTAACTGTTAATATTTAAAATATATACACAGAAATGCAAATGACAGGACTTATATGTAGAGTGCTCAATACATCAGTAGAGCAAGGTAATAAGTTAAAAAAAATGTATACGTCAATTTAGATAACCACAATTTTTTTGGTATTCTTGTGTGAATATGACATAATGTAATATAAATTTTAATAATTTTATTCTAAATGTTATGATTCTCAATGAAAAATCTAAAATGTCAATATATATATATATATATATATATATATATATATATATATATATTTCAATAAAAAGAATAACTTCTAATAATTATGTCATCTATATAACAATTGTCTCCCTTGAACATATATATATAGATTATATATATATATATTATATATATATTTATATATATATATATATATTTATTTAAAAAAAATAACTTCTAATAGTTATGTGATCTATATATATAAATTGTCTCCCTTGAATATATATACATATATATATATATTTATTTATTTCAATAAACAAAATAAGTTCTAATAATTATGTGATCTATATACAAATTGTCTCCTTGAATATATATATATATATATATATATATATATATATATATATATTTCAATTAAAAAAATAACTTCTAATAATTATGTGATCTATATACAAATTGTCTCCCTTTTTTTAGCACTATTTAAAGTGTAATTATTAAGTACAAATCTAAATAAAATGTCTTTATTGCTCTATGTCTAATTGAGCACTCCTGTTTAACTCTAGTTAAATCTTAATGTTTACTTATCCTGTAATAAAATAAACGTTTTATAATATCAGCTCTGTCTAGTTTTGAACACTATTTTAAGTGTATTTATTAAGTACAAATCTAAATAAAATGTCTTTATTGCTCTATGTCTCATTGAGCACTCTTATATGACTCTGGTAAAATCTATATGTTTATTTATCCTGTAATAAAATAAGCCTTTTATAATATCAGCTCAGTCTAGTTTTGAGCCTTATTTAAAGTGTATTTATTAAGTATTATATTATATATTATATATATTTCAAAGTCTATTTATTAAGTATTATAATATATATTATATATATTTCAACAAAATTATATATATATCAATAAAAATAAATAAGTTCTAATAATTATGTGATCTACATACAAATTGTCTCCCTTGAATATATATATATATATATATAGATATTTCAATTAAAAAAATAACTTCTAATAATTATCTGATGTATATACAAATTGTCTCCCTTTTTTTAGCACTATTTAAAGTGTAATTATTAAGTACAAATCTAAATAAAATGTCTTTATTGCTCTATGTCTAATTGAGCACTCTTATATAACTCTAGTTAAATCTTAATGTTTACTTATCCTGTAATAAAATAAACGTTTTATAATATCAGCTCTGTCTAGTTTTGAACACTATTTAAAGGGTATTTATTAAGTACAAACCTAAACAAAATTTCTTTATTGCTCTATGTCTTATTGAGCACTCTTATATAACTCTGGTTAAATGTTAATGTTTTCTTATCCTGTAATAAAATAAATGTTTTATAATATTAGCTCTGTCTAGTTTTGAGTACTATTTAAAGAGTAATTATTAAGTACAAATCTAAATAGCATGTCTTTATTGCTCTATGTCTTATTGAGCACTCTTATATAACTCTAGTTAGATCTTAATGTTTATTTATCCTGTAATAAATAAACGTTTTATAATATTAGCTCTGTCTAGTTTTGAGCACTATTTTAAAGTGTTATTATTAAGTAAAAATCTAAATAACATTACTTTATTGCTCTATGTCTCATTGATTGAATTGAAATAAATATATATATATATATATTTACTTCAATTAATAAAAATAACTTCTAATTATTATGTGATCTATATCAAATTGTCTCCCTTGAATATATATATATATATATATATATATATATATATATATATATATATTTATTTCAATAAAAAAAAACTTCTAATAATTATGTGATCTGTATACAAATTGTCTCCCTTGAATATATATAGAGAGATTATATATATATATATATGTATTTCAATTAAAAAAAATAACTTCTAATAATTATGTCATCTATATACAAATTGTCTCCCTTGAATATATATATATCTCAATTAAAAAAAATAACTTCTAATAATTATGTGATCTCTATATATATATATATACCAATGATGCTTGCATGTGCTCCATAGTTTTATATAGCTGTGTAGTAAATTTAAAAATTGCTTTGTTTAATTATACAAGACGATTTTACTTTAAGAGTGCTCAATGCATTTAAAGAGCTTTGTAGTAAGAGTTGGAAACATTTTGGCAATTATTTTAGACAAATCTACTTCCAGAGTGCTCAATATATTAGTAGAGCTTAATAAAACATTTGAGAAACAGATATGGCATTTCAACTGCATAAATTTATTTTGACAGAGTTCAATACCTTAGTAGAGCTAAATATAGACTTTCAAAAAACATGTATGGCAATTCAGCTACACGAATATACTTAAGAGTGCTCAATACATTAGTAGACGACAGCATAAAATTCAGAAAACATGAGGAGCTCTGCAGTATGTTTTGAAAACCTAAATGTCAATACGTAAGTATAGATATACTGTAAGTTTTTAATATATATATATATATATATATATATATATATATATATATATATATATATATATATATATATATGATAAGTATTTGAAACAAGTTTCCTATTTGAGTGCCTAATATATTTGAGAGCTCTATGGTAACTTTATAAAACATATTTCAAAATTATGTTAGATAAATTGTCTTTGAGA
The DNA here is from genome assembly GCF_053919585.1 of Euprymna scolopes. Lineage (NCBI taxonomy): Eukaryota > Metazoa > Mollusca > Cephalopoda > Sepiida > Sepiolidae > Euprymna > Euprymna scolopes. Next base: position 169,353,737 of record NC_136489.1, on the reverse strand, counting down.
GTGCTCATTTCTAAGTAGAGCTCTGTAGAAAATTTTTGAGACATGTTCAGCAATTTAAGTTCATATAAGTTAATAAATAGAGCTATATAGTGACTTCTGCAAACTTATATGGCACTTATCCTAGACAAGTTAACTCTTGTAGCTGTGCACTACGTAAGTAGAGTTCTGCATTAGTTTTGGGGTATGGTTCTCACTTTATTAGGGCAATAACTTGGACACATTATACTATGGACAAATCCATTGAGGACAACCAAAGGTAACCTTTTTTTCCACTCTGCTGAATAAGACTCATCCGTCTTGGTTCACTCTTGGGACATTAAAACACACAAGGTGAAGAATTAAAAAAAGAATGCAAAAATGTAAATGTCTTTGCAACTCATTCATTTTCACTTTCATAACACAAAAACATCTGTAAAAACTTGATAAAAGAATGCACAAACAATAAAATACAACTTTGCTGTCTTGGAATCTGAAATCAGTAGAAACATCCCCTACTGAAATTCCTGCACACCTCAAAAAAAAAAAAAGAAAGAAAAAAGAATCCTTCCCAGTGCAATACTTTTCAAGCAATTACAGTGTCAGACTTGGTGCTACAATGACTCTGTAAACTGAAAAAAATATACATAATAAAAAATGTTAAGCAAAATTTATTCATGTTAACACCTCTCCCAACACCACAGATTAACTACAAAAATACTTGATAAAGCAAGATACAATTACAAATGTGTATGAAAAAATTCAAAATAAAAAAATCAAAAAAATCAACCAAGCAATTGCTCATGATTTTCTGGTGTTTGATGGAATGTGAGTAGGCATACAGCCTGGATAATTTTCCAAGGTAAGTGATGATATTCATCATTATTGTCTTTTTGGATTAGTTCAGATATATCTCATAACTATAATTGTTTTATGTATATATTTATATGTCTAGATGTTATGTGTGCTATTTGCATGTTCCCTATAGAAAAAAAGCTACATAAAATCTACAAGTGTATTCTGATGTAAAATTAACCAGTAAAAACAATGCTTGTGTTCCTGATACACCAACTATTTCTTATTAGCATATAAGTTGAATCATGAAATTTATCTCCCTTGCCTGTCTCTCTTTATACCTCTGTATTTATCTAGATCTGTCTATCTCTCTTTTCTTATTCTATATCCCTATTCCTCGCCTTGCTATCCCCTATGTGCGAACTTATAAATTTCAACATGTCTAGATTGATAAGCTTCTCATTTACCGGTACCTAACTCCCGTTTTGAAGTTAGAAGTTTTAACTTGAATACACGTTGATATGCCAAGGTAACAGTAGGCGTCGATGAGGCACATCCAGACGCCAACCTACACGGTGCAGAGAAAGGACAGAAAAAAAACTAAGTCCCGATGTGCCTAGCAGATTAGAAGGCATTTTGCTACGCCTACATGCACCCAACATGGCAGTAGGCGTCGATCGAGCACTTCCAGACACTTACTTACACTGTTTTGAACTTAGAAATTTCAATTGAATACTCGTGGACATGTGTTGGTCTAGTAGCTCCTCATCTACCTATACCTACGTCCACCCCTGTTTGGACTTAGAAAGTTTCAATTGAATACACGTTGACTTGCCTTGGTCTATAAGATTTTCATCTACCTATACCTACATCCCCTCTTGTTTGGACTTTGAAATTTTCATTTGAATACACGTTGACTTGCCTTGTTCTTTAGGATTCTCATCTATCTACACCTATGTCCACTCTTGTTTGGACTTGGAATTTTTCAATTGAATACAATCCGAGAAGGCTTGGTCTATAGGATTGTCATCTATATATACCTACATCCCCTCTTGTTTGGACTTAGACTTTTTTCAATTGAATACAATCCGAGAAGGCTTGGTCTATAGGATTCTCATCTATCTATACCTACATCCCCTCTTGTTTGGACTTAGAAATTTTTCAATTGAATACAATCCGAGAAGGCTTGGTCTATAGGATTGTCATCTATATATATACCTACATCCCCTCTTGTTTGGACTGAGAATTTTTTCAATTGAATACAATGTGAGAAGGCTTGGTCTATAGGATTGTCATCTATCTATACCTACATCCCCTCTTGTTTGGACTTAGAAATTTTTTCAATCGAATACAATCCGAGAAGGCTTGGTCTATAGGATTGTCATATATCTATACCTACATCCCCTCTTGTTTGGACTTAGAATTTTTTCAATTGAATACAATCCGAGAAGGCTTGGTCTATAGGATTGTCATCTATATATACCTACATCCCCTCTTGTTTGGACTTAGAAATCTTTCAATTGAATACAATCCGAGAAGGCTTGGTCTTATGGATTGTCATCTATATATACCTACATCCCCTCTTGTTTGGACTGAGAATTTTTTCAATTGAATACAATCCGAGAAGGCTTGGTCTATAGGATTCTAATCTATATATACCTACATCCCCTCTTGTTTGGACTTAGAAATTTTTCAATTGAATACAATCTGAGAAGGCTTGGTCTATAGGAAATTAATTAAAATGAATGTTTTAAAGAATATGCAAATTAGCTAGATCCTTTGCTAGTGAATGCAATTCCATGATATATATAAAAACAAAGTTGTATTTTCTTTTTATATAAATCGTAAAAGGGTTTTGTAAATGAATACCAATACACACAAACAGAAAGTTATAGGAATATATATATATATATATATATATATATATATATATATATGTATGTATATATATATATATATATATATATATATATATATATATATATATATATACTAGATTCACTAGAAAAGGATCTAGCCATTGTGTATATTCTTTAAAACAATCAAGCTAATGTGCATATTCTTTAAAACATTCATTTTAATTAATTTCCTGTTGCTAAGCCCGGCGAATTCTCACGAGAATAAAACTGCCATATATATTTTTTAACTTACTATATATATATACAGGGTGACCTATTTCTTAGTGTTTTGTCCGAATGAAATGAAACTTTTGTCATAACTAGTTTATTATATTAAAAACATCACATCAAAACACTAGGGTCTTTGGCCTTTTTTCTGCGTTGACTGTAAAATTCTCAGAAAAACAATTGAATGTCCTCTGTTTTATTTTTGGGTCACCTTGTATATATATATTTCGAATCTCGCTAGATTTTGACCCTCTGATGAGTCGTAAACCACGAAACACGTGTCAGTGGATGATTATATTTTAAAAACAATATATATATATACCGCTCCCCATGTGGGGGTACAAAATTGGTTAAAGGGAAAATTACTCCCAACTCGCATTTAGGTAAAAGTGCACTTTCGTAAATAATTGAATTCATTCAAAAACGTATCGCAAAAACAAAATCAAATAACATATATATATATATATATATATATATATATATATATATATATATATATATATATATATATATATATATATATATGTATATAAATATACATACCTCATTTCTGAACGTCTAAAAATAAATAGATCTATTTATATATATATATATATATATATATATATATATATATAGAGAGAGAGAGAGAGAGAGAGAGAGAGAGAATGAGACAGACAGCCATACAGACAGACAGTAGACAGACAGAGAAAAGGGGTGAGGGAAATAACACTGAGAAAATTATTGACTATCATATATATATATATATATATATATATATATATATATATATATATAAAGGAGATTAGAATAATAGTCTAAAGAGCTAAGTGTATTTTAATGTAATAGTGAAATTACTAGTTTAATTAAAATACAGGAAATGCTCGTTGTAATTTAGATATATAATAAGCTCGATAGTTAAATGTCCTAGAGCTAATTCAATATTAAGTAATGTGATTTATAATTTAAAAGTTTTAAAATTTTTAAAATTTAAAAATCAAAATTTAATTAAATTAAAATCAGTTTCATAAGAAGGAACAACAACAAAGTCAATTATCTGTACGATCGTTTCGGAAATCCGTGCTTTTTATTTGTGGTATACATGATATACCACAAATAAAAAGCACGGATTTCCGAAACGATCGTACAGATAATTGACTTTGTTGTTGTTCCTTCTTATGAAACTGATTTTAATTTAATTAAATTTTGATTTTTAAATTTTAAAAATTTTAAAACTTTTAAATTATAAATCACATTACTTAATATATATATATATATATATATATATATATATATATATATATATATATATATATATATATATATATATATATATATATATATATATAGTATTAATTATAAGCTCTGTCTTCTATTTGGTTTTATCGAGCGTTTCCATCTGGTGGAGATTACTTTAGAAACAATAATTCTTAAATATTTATAATTTACTTTAGTTTTGCCATCTTGAATCAGTTTGAACCATATTCGGATAAATAAGTAAGTCGGTTAAAAGAATCACGAATTGTAATAAAACCCGAAGCGCGTTTCGTCAGACAAACTTTTCAAGGATGAGAGAAAGGGGGAGAGAGATAAAGAGAGAGAGAGAGAGAGAGAGAGAGAGAGAGAGAGAGAGAGAGAGAGAGTTAAGAATAATTTTTCCATTGATCAATTTGGTAAACCCAAATGGAGAGTGGCATATTTATTATTTTTAATATATAATTATTTACTGACACGTGTTTCGTCATCTACAGCTCATCAGAGTGGCTGACTCTAGCGAGATTCGAAATCGGGAACCCATGGAACGAAGAAAGGTAAGCCATGAGTGCTGGAATGTATCGCGTTTATATATATATATATATATATATATATATATATATATATATATATATATATATATATATATATATATATATATATTGCTACGGAAACATATATGCACATACGCACAGCACATGTGTACCTTATAATGTTTGTATAACTAAACATATATTTTATAACTTACTATATGTATGTGTATGTGTGTGTGTGTGCGTGTGTAGGAAGACACAGATAGATAGATAGATAGATAGATAGATAGACAGATAGATAGATAGATAGATAGATAGATAGATATTGACACCAAAGCAAGAACGTCTATTTTCATATAAAGTTATCAGTTATTGAATTGGTTTATGGGAGAGAACTCTGAAAAAAAGTTAAATAATAAACAAAATTACCTCCCTTAGATCTAAGAACATGACACGTGCTTCAATTCAGTTGAACCTAAAATTATTATATAAGGTATAATTTGTATATTAATAGAGATAAAGCGCTTTTTTTGTTGTGATTTGTTTTAACGTAGTACTCTTTTACGATCAACATTATTAGAGTTACTTCCATGTTAAACACCTTAACAGATTATGTTTTTTTTTTACCTGCGTGCATTTAAATAATTGTCAAATTTTATTCACTTATTTTGAAAAATGGTAATTAAATTTATAATTCGTAGATCAATAGAAAGATAATTAACAAATGTATATCAGAAGTGTGCGCTGTTTTACAATTGGTCATTGTCCTGAGGGAGACAACTCACTTTTACTAAGAGATTCGTTCATTTTTCCATCTTATAATTTAGTACGCTAATAAGCTGTCAGTAAATTTACATGAGCGGTTTACAAAACATAATTATAGATGTTTCATTCTTTTCTTTTTCTCTTTTTTTTTTTTTTTTTTTGGTTGGGGTATTTAATTTTAGGACTTGTATAGATTTTAACGTGCTTCTACACTTTAATTAACCTTTTTTTTTTTTCGTAAGTAACACGCCGACATTAACCGAGAAAATAATCGTTTAATATTTCACAAACATCCTGTTTACATTGATGGAAGAGTGTATATACAACTTTTTTTTATATATATATATATATATATATATATTTATATATATATATATATATATATATATATATATATATATATTGACTTTTCATATTTGTATCTTTTTTCTGAATTTGTCGTCGATTTCTTCTCTCCAGAATTCACACTGAGCCTAATGGAGTATTTTTTACAAAAGGGTTACACCATATAAATCATTCCTCTCTGATAGGCTCATAAGAGTAATGGTCGATGGACAAAAATCAGAGGCCTGCAGTATTAATGCTGGAGTCCCTCAAGGGTCAATCCTGGGCCCAACTCTCTTCCTGATGTACATCAACGACCTCCCTAAACACATACTTAAATCATTCGTTGACAGCTATGCTGATGACACGACCATCTACGGCAACACATCAAAGGCTGTAAATGACAAAGTTCTCTCTGATTCTCTCTCCTCTGATCTTGAGCGCGTGGTTCAGTGAGGAAGACGTGGCTGGTTACCTTTAATGCATCTAAAACCCAACTCCTATCCTTACATCATCAACGCTCTGATACCCATCTGGCATCAATTGGAATGGATGGCTCTCGTCTGGGAGAGGCCCCGTGTTTTGACAAGCTTCTGGGTTTGACCTTTACTCCTGATCTGAAATGGAACACGTACATCAAGTCTGTTGCCAAGGTGGCTGGAAAGATGGTGGGATCCTTCTACCGCTCCAGAAGATATCTCACTACTGATGCAATTCTCTATC
>NC_136489.1:169322262-169342262 GCF_053919585.1 Euprymna scolopes | reverse complement strand
GATTTTTTGTGATTTTTCTTTTCTCTCACCAGAGCTTCCAAGATCCAGCAGATATATCCCATATTCATGCGTCTCTAAAAAGAATACAAGGTTATATCTTCTTATGCACCTACGGTATATTTTTGCTTTTCTCTCACCTCATTAAGCTATATGTGATTAAGCTCCGGGCTGTCATAGCCCTTTTTTCATAAGGATTTTCGTATCCTTTCTAACGCCTGTCTCTAATTAATTTAGCCAAGTCTTACCTCCTGTTTGGAATCGTCACGTTCGACCAGCTTTTTTTTAAGCTCTTAATTACCACAGGTTCCCATATCTATTTTTTCGAATTAGGGGCACTCCTTGTGCTTATCATCTCCCTACCAAGTTACTCCCCTTGGGAAAAATTTTATGGGATCATAAAAAAAGCAATTGTCAAAAAAATATATATCTTTCTTTCGGCTTATCACATCTGAAAACTCTATAAATACCCGTTTACGTAATTTATTTTGCCCCACTCTTAAATGTCTAACTGATTTCTTAGCCAAACATTCGTCTTAATTAGTCTTTTTTTTTTCTCCTAGATCATTTTAATTCTACTGTATATATCTAATAATGACTTTGAATTCCTGTCGCAAAAAACATTGCATTTACATACATTTAAGACATTTTGCAATATAAAAACATTTTTAAAAAATACGTTACATTATACATTTCAAAGTTCGTTAATACAAAATAAATTGCCCCTTTTTTCAAAGACATACAATTAAAACCCACATTAAAAAGCTGCAAAGTTCATTCGTTTCACATTTCTGCATCTTCCTTTTTGACAATAGCGTATTTTATTCTTTTATTTTAATAACAAGATTTTAAAAGTACATCCGACTTTGACACAAAATTGTTACAATGATTGACAGCTGAACTTTAAACAAAATCTGCTTTGACCCCATTTACAATAACATGCACGGTGACTTGTTTTTTTTTCATTCATTACTACGGATTTCTTTTGCGGCATATCGGCCTTTTTTGTTGTTTTAATCTTTCTTGTATACTTTTGTTTTGCGGCATATCGGCCTTCTTTTTTTTAAATTTTCTGGTATCTTTTGTTCTTTTGTGTGTATGTGTGTTCATTTTTTTAAAAAATTGTTTTCAATTCTGCGTATGTGTGAATCGTTCTTTTTTATCTTATTGTTTTATTTCGTTTTGCATTTTTTTTCTTTTTCGCATTCTGTGATCGTCTAGTAAACGTTGTGTTTTTTTTGTGGTAACGCCAGTTTCTTTTTTCAAACCCACCCTTGCATGAGTGGACTAGTCACGTACACCAAATTTCATATATGTTACGTAGTGTTATTATTACAATGATGAATGTATGTTCTTTTGTTTCCATGTTAAGATGGATAAGAGTCTTAGTACTTAGTGCTTTCTTATTTTATTACAATCCTTGACGTACTCTTTTTAAAATCGTATGTTATATTAAAAATAAACTCGTCGAAAAGATAATGCAATCGTATAGTACGGAACGAGATGTCACTATAAATCGCTTTATTTTCAAAAGTATCCTATAATTCAATTCATTTTAAATGTACACAGTTGATAAAATTAATATGGTTATTTAATGTCTACTAGCAGATGGGAATTTTGATCATCGAAAATGTTTTCTTTTTACTCTTTAAGTTGGCGTCTATATATCTGGATTTGATTTGGGAAATCTGTTCGTGATATTTTTGTTATTCGACAGCTATCATTTAGAAACCAAAACCACCGTTTAAAATCCAAGTCACGTCCAATTCGATTTACAGATCGATAAACAAGCTAATGAATCGAAATATTTCATCGAATTAAGCGTTGATTTATTTAAGAAAAATCATAAAAGTAGTTTAAGGCCTAAATTTAGCAAGTAAAGAGCGGCCGTTGAAAAGAGAAAATAAAATGAATGCAAAAAGTTAAGTATCATGCTTCGAGTCTGCTTTTAACAGAAACATTCGTCATATCAAAGACACTTTTGTTGATTTTATTTGTCGGGCCTTTCTGCTTGTGTGGTAATAAACCTTGTCAAATACACTTTTGATGCTAATCTGTGTAAGGTTTTGCCTTTACTTAAAATCGCTCACTACTTTGATCGGATTTTTTTATATTATCAATTATCGATACTTATCGAAGACATTCCGATACAAAACCTCTCTGATAACACTGTCGGATTCATTAAGTACATTTTTGTCAAATGTCATAAAAATAGGACCAGCCGTGTCCGAATTTCTATGTAGCGGACTAAAACACAACGTTCATTTTATATTATACAAGCGAGGGGTACCCGGCGTTGCCCGGGTGTTTTGAGGTGTGTGTGGTTTTGGGTAAATCAAAACTGCGGGGGGGGGATAAAATAAAAAAATGTTTTGGTAGGTAAGTATTAGGATCGAACCCGAAGCCTTGAGGCAAAGTTGTAAATTAAAGTGTGAAAAAAGAGTGGGACGGTTTTAACCATTGGGCCACCGCGAGATTCCAACGGAAGTACGTTTGAATTTATTTAATTACTTGGATTTGGCAGGTGCACGTTTTAATGACTTAATGAGGTCAAGTTTGGCTGCAGGATAGTATTTCATTTACTGCGGAAACGCTTTTTTTAATTTCTATTTTCCCAACATGTTATAGGGAAAAGACTAACCCACATGCGGCGAGCGACAAATATTGAATATTTGTCTTCCTGAAGTCGAGTAAATTAAATAGACAGGCGAGCTCCGTTGTTAACTGTGAGATATTACGATTTATATGTGATATAAAAAGCTTTAAGAAGTTGTGAACCGACGTACCGCTTCTTTGAAAAAAGCGTTTTCTAGACATACAGAAAAAGCGAACACACATACATGATGATTGCAACGTCTCTTGTCAGACGAGTGCCACTCCCTCAGACATTTAAAATCCATGAGCCCAAATGCCTGAGGGAGTATCTATACAAATATGATGTTACAGAATCTTAGCTTTGTACGACAGCTAAGTCTCTCTCTCGGTTCAAAATGTTGAGATCCAGTAACAAGCAAGAGCAAGATAGCCAGCAACAAATTAAACTGCAGACCAGTTTACTGCGGGTACTGGTCTCCCGCTTTATGGTTTTTTAAATCAGAGATTGGCTTCTCTTAGAAAGGTTGCCTTCACCACGGCTTACGGGAGCCCTTTCCACCCCAATACACATTCACACACACACAAATATACACGGTGCTAGTTGGCCGTTGACCCAGAAAAAGAGTTCATTCGCACATACATACAGACATACATACATTTTCGCTTTTATATATATAGACTATAGATGAAGAAATGCACTTAAAATATAGCATTTAATGTTTTGAAATATATCAATAGTTTTACATTTCACGTGATGACTGTGTCAAAGTGACGAAAAATAGAAATATTAATTTTTAACGATATTAAAATTTAATATATAACGACAGTATGTCTGTCGGTCTGTCTGTCTCCATATTTTCAGACTCTATCTACCCCAAAACTAAAAGTCACAAAGGGGCGCTAGGAACGTTCAATGATTGACTTTTCACAGGTCCTTCTTTTATGGATCTTTAGCTGGTTAAAATTGTTTTAAGGGGTAAAAAATAGGTCACAATTGAAAATAATCATTAAATATTTAGTACATTCGTCTTAGTTAATTTTTAATTTTTAATCGGTTTGTATGCGAGTCATGTTGGCATATTGGTAACGTCACCAGCTTCGAATGATACCGCTTCCGTTTCAATTCTAGTAACTAATAGCACCTAAGTACTTTTATTTTTATACTTCCCGAAATAAGGGTTTGGGGCCGTTTCGTGCAATTATCGAAAAAGTTATCTGCCCTTTTTTTTTTTTACACAGTGATCACCACTTATCACGGCCCGGAAGCCACTCAGGGATAAGGGTCTTTTTTTACCTGATAGGTGTGAGACCCTACATTGTCCTTGTCTAACAAACAACGCCAAGTCACATAAAAAGCCCGAAATAAGGGTTTGGGGCCGTTTCGTGCAATTATCGAAAAATTTATCTGCCCTTGTCAATGGAATTTAGCACTGTCTGTAAACAGTCGCGGTAACATCTTTTGGCATACGGATAGGACTTGTGGCACAATAGATAAATGGCTGACTACGGATCAGAAGATTCCAAGTTCGAATCCTGGCAAGTTCGTAATAATTTTAACCATTTTATCCAAAGTTTACTCACAATGCTTACCCTTGGGTAATTTTTTTTCAGTGATTTTGTTTTGTGCATATCGGAATTTCCCATACTACGAGTTCACAAAGTAAGCGTTGATGGTAAGACGATTTTGAGTGTACTTGACGTTGAGTGTACTCAATTTTGTGTTTGACTCGGCTTTGTGTGTGCCGGCGTTAGTTATTAATGTTTTTATATTATTACTATCGCTTTGCAAACTTTAATTTGTTATAAAAATATGTGAAAAAATATAGAAAACTTTTACAGAATATTAATTAATGCAGTAATGATATAATCTGTTTCCCCATTTTTCTTTTTTTTAGTAATATATCTATTAACTTTTTATGAAAGATTGGTTTGAGTTGTGTTTTTAAAGTTCTTTATTATGAATTTTGTAAAACACGTAATGTAGTGTATTAGCCGACGAAGAAATGGCATATATGACAACATTTCTCTTATACATGCGCATATACACACCAGGTCCAAAAAGTAACTACAAGTTTTGGAACTTAAATTCTTTATTTTTAATATCTTTCTGCAATTTTAAGGCAATCTGAACAAGACATTGGGAGTTATTTGTAATAAAAAAACTCAAACAATACTTACTTATAAAAAAATAATGTCTTTTAATTGTTACCCATTTTCAGCTTCGCATATTTATGCTTTTTACAAAACATTATTCATGACGGATTGACAAAATCTCTGGACTGCGATTTAACTCCCTTATTTCGTTCTGCGAGCTGGCAGACTTCAAACCATGCGAGAATTGAAGGAAAACATCAGGAATAAAATATATTTCTGAATTTCAATATGAATTTCAAACAAAATAAATGTCTTTATTTTGTAATAATGCGGTGTTTTGGCTTCAAACGTATATAATACGTATTTTATTTTATTCAAAATCAACCGGCGCTTGTTAGGAAGAAAAATCTTAACATATATATATATATATATATATATATATATATATATATATATATATATATATATATATATATATATATATATAAAATAACAAAAATAATATAAAATAAACATTCATATGCATACGTAATTATATATGCATATATATATGCATATATATATATATATATATATATATATGCATATATATATGCATATATATATGCATATATATGCATATATATATATATATATATATATATATATAAACTAAAATAATATCCGAATTATAGAAAAAATCACATATTTAACTACGTCGTAGTCGTCGTCTTCGTCGTTTTTATAAAAATTATGTAACCACACCTAGGTTGAAAATAGGTCAGCTTACTTAGATATGTACTCTCCAATGAAAAACACACACAAGGAAACGGGGTGAACCTAATGTTAACTGTACCTTTGTCCTGAAAGTGCCCGCCCCTCGGCTGATTAGGATCGGCGTAGTGGAAACTCGGAAGCTGGTTGGCTAAGTGAAAATTTAATAACATGTGCGTATATAAAAACGCTAGGTAACCACAACTCTTTGCATAAGCCTGACGAATTCTCACGAGAATGAAACTCGGAATAATCTGTGTAGCTTAATTGCCATATATTTTTTATAACTTACTATATATATATATATATATATATATATATATATATATATACACTTTTTTATTTATTTTTACATTAGTAGTAACATGTTGCACAATCATGAGCATGTTTTGGTCAGCTAGTTTCTTTTGTAGGTAGAGAACTCTTCAGGCGATCCAGTTTATACGAAAGCAAAGTTTTCAATAACAATAATCGGTATTCAAAGTCACAAAGAGTAAAAATCAGGAGGTTCTCTCCAATATTCTTAAAGAGGGAACAAGGAATAATATTTTGTCGTGTGTAAAGAAGGCTAAATAGGATTTTGCATAAGGGTCCGTGTTGAGATATAGGAATAGAGAAAAAAAATTGGGATTAAATGCCGAAATATAGATACGTGAAATAACGGTATATGTAGGCGTGTGTGATGTCCGCCGCAAATCCTAAAAATACTAGTGTGTATAGGGTCAATTGATAGGGGAGAGGGTTTTTTTCGTTAGTTAATTATTTTATTCTATTTTATCCATTTATTCATTAGTTAACATTAATACCACCCTGAAATAAATTTAAAAAAACGTATATAAACTTTTCAAAACCAGTTAGATTAATTTATCCTTGACGGTGAATCCTGAAGGATTTTAACGTAATCGGACGCATGATAAATATAGTGATTGCATCAACTAGTCCCTGCCAAAAGTGAATGCTGGCTTCCGGGCTTTATTAAGTGGTGATCCCCATGTAAAAAAATATTTAATAATATTTGCTTGCATATATATATATATATATATATATATATATATATATATATATATATATATAATTTCACAGCCAAAGGACGTCGCAGCCCACAATAGTCATGACGGTCAACGAACCGGAAGTCCAAGACTCGGGTTTCACCCCATTTGGGCTCATCAGTTACACACATCTGAACTCAGGATTCTTATAAACCAATTGGTTATTGGTTAATAGAATTTCTTGTGTGCGGGGCGGTTGCTCAGTTGGTAGAGTGCTTGCCTCGCACGCAAGAGCTTCGGGTTTCTAATTCTGAGTTTGGATGTGTAGAAATGAGCCCAAATGAGGGCGAAGCTCGAGTCTTGGACTTCCGGTTCGTTTACTGTCAAGCCTCTTGTAGGCTGCGATGTGGTGTGGCTGTGAAATTTATTATATATAATCTCTCACATTCTGAAAATCATTATATATATATATATATATATATATATATATAAATGCTGGTATATATATATATATATATATATATATATACCAGCATTTCGGCCCGGCGTTGCCCGGGTGTTTGGAGGGGTCTGCTGAGCAAAAAAAAACAAACAACAAACAAACAATAAAACAGTCATTTTTTTTTATTTGACCCCTATTATGATCCGTTAAAATGTATTGTTTTTGGCTCAAATCAAGTTATTAAGTTAGATCCATACCTAAGAAACCAATATCTAAAATTTCAAGTGTGTAGACCAAAAATTGTCAGAGGAGTTTTGTAGAGTTCTCAAATCAAATCGTTAAACTTTGACCCCTTAACAGTGAAATTTCTGGCCGAAACCCGATCACATCGATTTTCCCAAATCTCAGTGCCCTGCATATCAAATTTCGAGTCTGTAGACTGAAAATTAACAGAGTTGTTATTGCAGAGGGAAATGTACACAGACACACAGACAGACAGACACATAGACACAACAACACTTTCTTTTATATATATACTAGCATGGGTGCCCGGCGTTGCCCGGGTATTTGGAGGTGTATGTTGAGCAAAAAAAAACGGTCAATTTCTTTTTAACTTTGACCCCTATTATGATCCCTCAAAATTTATTGTTTTTGGCTCAAATCAAGTTATTAAGTTAGATCCATTCCCAAGGAAACAATATCTAAAATTTCAAGTGTGTTGACCCAAAATTGTGAGAGGAGTTTTGTAGAGTTCTCAATGGTCAAATCGTTGAACTTTGACCCCTTAATGGCCAAATTTCTGGCAAAAATCGATCACCTCGATTTTTCCAAATCTCAGTAGCCTGTATATCAAATTTCAAGTCTGTAAACTAAAAATTGACAGAGTTATTGCGTAGAGAAATGTACACACACACAGACACAGAGACACAGAGACACGTTCACTTTATATATATATATATATATATATATATATATATATATATATATATATATATATATATATATATAGAAGTGTAAGCCATTTTGAGTTTCAGATGGTTCGCTGTTACACACAAGTCCTGGTACACACTTCTACAATATATATATATATATATATATATATATATATATATATATATATATATATATATATGTAGTAACTTATAAAAATATATATAGCAACGTTTTCACTTTTGAAAATATATATACACACAATAGATGTCTATATTTTTATAAATTATTCCCGTAAATGTGAAATCAAAACTTGAAAAAAGATTATGTATATCTTACTTCATGTTTGGACAACAATGTAAACACTGATAATTTCCACGCCTAGAAAGAGCTGTGTTATTGTTTTCTGAAATGCAAATCCCTCAATGTTATGGGAAATGAATAATCAAATTATAAACAAATATATTAATATGTAAAAACAATAATGAAAACAAGTAGAATATTGAATAACAAGAATTACAATGAAAACTGCGCGAATAAAAGAAGAAGAAAAGAATGTAAATTAATATTAAATATCATCATTCAAAGTCTCAGCGTAAGTTTCAAGTTTAGTCTGAATTTATGTGTCCATCTCATCAAAAATAAACATATTTTCGAAAAGTGAAGCGTAGGGAGATCGTATCGGTTTTTCCGTTTCCCAATTCACAGTGATGAAAAAAAAATTGGAACCGTACGGAGATATCAATCATACCAGTTATTATAGGTGGTACAGGGCTTATGAAGAAGAACCTGAAGTCCTACCTTACTAATATTCCTGGTAAGCCAAGTGCAAAAGAGATCCAAACAATTGCACTTAAGGGAAAAACGAGGATACTAAAAAGAGCTCTCGGTTGGTTTCAATAAAAAGCAGGGCAATATTGGCATCTGGTTTATTCTGCCCCATACCCAGCAGTATAATCTTCAAAGAAAGAAAATGAAAAACAAAATGACTTTTAAAAATTCATTCAAATATTTTTTATTTATTTTATAATTTAAAAAACACAATAGAATGCCAAAAGCATCAACTCGAACACGGTCTTTATATATATATATATATATATATATATATATATATATATATATATATATATATATATATATATATATATATAGAGAGAGAGAGAGAGAGAGAGAGAGAGAGAGAGAGAATTTTATTTTATATTATATAGCCCATTTTAAACCGGGTCTCATTTAATACCGGGACGAATATACTAACAGTATTTGAAAACTAAATAAATAAGCTATGAAATAGGAAAATCGAAATTTAAAAAATAAAATTAAAATAATTCGTCCCCAACCCTCCTGCGCCCCCCTTTATAGCCAATAAAAATAAATCAATATATATATATTTTTGTGTATATCCGTTAGAAGTGTTGAGTGAAATTTGAAGAATAAAACATGTATAAATACATTTGAAGCCAAAACTGCAATACGAATTTTTTCTTTTTATAAAATAAACGGATGTTTATTTTTAAAGAAATATATTTCGGAGTAAGACTCCTTTATCAATCTTTTTTTTTTCTTCTCTTCTTCCACGACATGATGTAGTGGGAGATAGTTCCAGCCAGATTTTCAAAATAGGCGACCACGCGTCACCTATCCGGCTTCACAAAAACCCCGCAGTTAACAACATCACGTGGACTCTTCATCGAACTATCTCCCACTACATCATGTCGTGGAAGAAGAGAAGAAAAAAAAAAGATTGATAAAGGAGTCTTACTCCGAAATATATTTCTTTAAAAATAAACATCCGTTGAACATTGCAATCACTCGATATAAAAGTGTATCTAATTTATATCGAGCAATGGCTGTGCATGAGCATTGTTACAGTGGGAAAAGACTTTTGGACCGAGACCATCCCACTCTCTAAACAACTGCCACATTGATTCAAAAAGAAGAGCAAGTCAACATCATTGGATGCAGCAGTCGTCGCAGGTTTTATATCAGAGTTTTCCTTCTCCTAGGGAGGTTGCCTTCACTACAGCTTACATAGCCCTCTCCGCCAACCATACCATTTGATCCATGGCTGGAATTTAGGTTGCTGGGCACCAGAGCATATTCGAAACGACGGCGAGTCATATATGCCGCAGCTTACAGGGCTTAAGCTCCTCTGGAGGTTTCTGTCAGGGTTACCTCGCCCTTAGCCTTTGTTTACATAACCTTAGCCCACAATATATATATATATATATATATATATATATATATATATATATATATATATATATATATATATATATATATATATATATATGCACAAATTAAAATATATATCCAATTTGATCTTGGGGACGGGGATGAATCTCACAAGTAAGAAAGACATTTTTTATAGCATAAACTGGAGCAGGAAACTAGATCCAATATCTGGAACAAAATTGTTTTGTCCTTGTACTTAATGGAGGTAGTGTTTGATCAACACTGTAGGTGAGCTATGATTTAATATACTGTTTTATCTTAAAATCCCTGGATAATCCCTGATATGGCATTAGACCTAATGTGAATACGAGAAGTCAAGTTGATGCAGTCATTGCACGTTATTAAATGGCTTCATGACTAAATGGTTTTCCAACGAATGATAAAAAATATAAAAATTTAATAAGTTATATATAGTTTTAAAGGTTAAAAAACTTCCAAGACTATATGTATATATATATATATATATATATACATATATATATATATATATATATATATATATATATATATAACTCGTTTCTTTATTGTTGCACATTTCAGTGTAATTAGAACCTCATTATATATATTATATATATATAGAACGTCATTCTAATCATTATATGGCAGATTGCCATATAATGATTAGATCACTCTGACTGACGTTAAAAATATTTAATGAAATAAATGTTTATAATTCAACAGCATTTCTCTCGGTTAACGGTAACCGAATCGACATGATCTTTGCTAATGAATACAGAGATGGCTTCTATCGACGGGTTCGAATCTACCGACTATCGACTGATGATCGTGACACCCTGCACTGAAGATTCCTGAAAGGATGAAACACTGGTGTCAGTAGGTATTTAACTATTATTATAGTAAATAAGGTTATATATATATATATATATATATATATATATATATATATATATATATATATATATATATATATATGATTCATTCAACCACGGTAGTGGTTGAATATATGCTTAAGTCCGAAATTGAATGAATCGAGACACATTCAACCCCCCACCACTAATTCCGTTCGCAACCAAATTTCAAACAGGTTATATAGTCGGATAGAACACCTCATTAGCTACATTTTGAAAAAAATATTTCGAAAATTAGTTCAGTAGAAAAAAAGTTACAACAAAATATGTGGGTTCACAAACAGGAGAGTAAGTACATACATAAGTGACTAACGCTTTTTTTTTATTTTGCATAACTTTTTTTTGTATATAAATATTTTTTACTGCGATTTTGCCAATATGACATGTTAGCGTAACTGTTAAAGTACTGGGGCTTGGTGGAAAGATTTTAGGTTCAATCCCGTGTATCGTTTTTTTTTTTATAATTAAAAAACCGAACTTTTTTTAATAACTAATTTTTTTAAACTCTCCTTATGATTTTATAGCAAAAAATGGTGAATTTATCGATAAAAAATATTAGGTAATTCTATGATTTACATATTCTTTGAATGAACTCAAATTTTTCGTTATCACATTTGATGAAAAATGTAGTCATTTCATAACAACTACTGTGATTCGAAATTAAATTGAAAATGTTATATGTTATCGTAACGGGTATAGAGCCGGGATTGGTGGAAAGATTTTAGGTTCAATCCCGTGTAATGTCTTTTTTTTTAATTAAAAACCGATGAAAATCGAACTATTAATATGCTAATAATTCGCCGGTTCCAAGTTATTATTATAACTACTACTCTTAGAGCTGCTGCTGCTGTGAGATCGTGTCTTGTTCATATAATCATCAGCAGCAGTGAACCTGCTTGCCTAGTTTCGGAAGTAAATAAGTCGAATAATACATATGAACTTAAAAGACTAAAAAGAAGAAAATACTAGTGAGAGTGGCAGAGACAATCAGAAGAAGCCAGAAAAAAATGGATAAAATAAAAGGTTTAGTTTTTATTTTATTTTAGTAGAAGAAATGAAAGAAAAAACAACACAACTTTATTTAAACTTACTAGGAAATACTGAAAATAGTTTAAAGATTTTTAAAGGTAAATTAAAAAAAAGGATAAAAGCAGACGTCACTTTAAATGTCAATGACAATGAAACTTGGATAAAATAAAAGGTTTAGTTTTTATTTCATTTTATTAGAAGAAATGAAAGAAAAAACAACACAACTTTATTTAAACTGACTCGGAAATATTGAAAATAGTTTAAAGATTGTTGAATTTTTATTTTGTTATTCATTTATCTCATTCGTTCAGGGAATGAAAGAGAAATATTTTTTTTTAGACAAACAGACAACATTGTCGATTATTCCTGTATTTTTCTTTGCGTGTATTTATATATATATAATATTAACAACGAACTTGGAGTAATAATGATAATAAATATATATACAGAATATAATAAATATATATACAGATCACGAATTCATGAACCGCAGTCTCGGTAGAGACCCTGGCTCGGAACTACTGTGATTGAATGATAAATATTGCATAAATGTGTGTTTGAGAGCTAATTTTTTTTTGCAATCATTAATAAATATTATAAATTTATATATTAATACAATAGCAATGCCTGGAAAAATCATGGATTATATGGAAAAATGCGCGCATGAAAAGTAATATTCTTAAGATTTTATTAAACCTGGAAAAGTAAAGGACAAGAAATTCAACCTGGAAAAGTAAAGAACAAGATATCTAGTAAAGTAAAAAATAAGAATTTTTTAGACTTAAAATATTGCAGCTAAAAATAAAATTTGAATATTGATAAATATTTTATTTATTATTTGCATATATTGTTTATTGTTGAGTTAGAAAGGGTGTCAGTCGCTGGATTGAACTTATTTCCCCCCTATTATTTGCATATATTTAAGTAGTGAAAATTGTTTGAATAAAATTATTTCATTAGTTAATTAGTTAGTAGATGTAATTAATAATTTTATAATTTACATAAAAATTAATAATTTTATTATATCATAATTAGGATCATTTAATTCATTTTTATATAAAGTTAAAGGAGATGACATTTTCAGATTCTATCAAACTCCGTCGCCAGTTTTGCGTCTAAATACTCGAAACTTTAGATGTAGGTTTACTCGGATATAGATCAGATATATAATTTGATTTGAGCCCAAAACAATAAATGTTAAGGGGTAAACATTAGGGTCAAAGTTAAAGAAAATTTGACCTCTGCGGTCTCTAGCAACGTTTTTCTATAGTAGTTAAGGAAGCCTATTATATAGAAAGGCATTACCATACATATGCACAATTTTTTATATATGTATGTAAAGTTGTAAACTACATAGAGCCCGAGCAAAGCCGGGCTTAATTGCTAGTATATATATATATATATATATATATATATATATGTATATATATATATATAGAAAGAGAGAGAGAGAGAGAGAGAGAGAGAGAGAGAGAAAATTGTCGCACTAGAAAAGACGACATTATTTCTTTATGTTTGATGAAAACCGGTTTTCTTTCATCTACTAGTTGACCGGTTTGTACAAATCCCAACAGCGACAGGAGCCTTCTATCATGTTTAAAAGTGTGTAAAACTTTGACGGCTAATGGGGGTAGAGATTTATTTGCTGCCCACCTCAGCAAAATGTGGCACAAGGCCGGAAAGTGGGAAACTAGCAGGCTCCCTTAAAGGAGGGGCACTCCTGCAATTGTAAAAATTGCCTGAGTAACCCCGTCAGAATCCGCGGTAGGGGCGCCTCAGACAGTAAGCGATATACTTTCTCCACAGAAAAGCTTGGTGACAAGGCCTGGGAGGGTTGACCTCCTAGGTATTACCCAAGCGGCGTACCTCAGTCCCGGCCCCTCACCTGTTGGGCTGAGTGTCAAGTGACGAATCCTTGACGAGTACTTCTACCCTGTCTCCCTGCAGCCGAAGCCGCTAGGAGACCTTCCCCATCACGAGTAATAGATTCTCCAATCATTTTTATAAGCACCGGCTGTGCTAAACAACCAATGAAAACATTTCAAAATTATTATAAAAATTGTCGAATTTTGGAATTTTGGATTTAATCAGTTCGCCGTTTACTACGCCACGGACTGCATTTGATTCTTGGCCGCCATCTTGGTTACTGATCTGAACTACGCCGCCATCTTTGTTCAACACAATGTCTAAAAACTTAACAATGTTCAATGGCGAAATCGGAGATGCGCCGCTGTACAACTCGTACATAAAATCTATTGCCAACGACGCTGGAAAAATGGTAGGCTCCATCTATCGATCCAGTATATATCTCGCTGTTGATGCCATTCTCTATCTATTTAAAAGCCACGCACGTCCAAGGATGGAGTATTGTTGCCACATCTGGACAGGAACTACCAGAAAGATCTTATACTGCCTTGACAAAGTTAAAAATAGACTTCGTAGCCTAGTGGGAGATGCCCTTTTCTCTTCCTTGCAACCTCTTTCCCACAAATGCTTTATCGTTATTTTCCTAGCAAGTGCTCGTCCAAGCTGTATTCCCTCTCGCCAAACTTTCACGAAAACAATAGCTGAAATCAATTACTCTTTTTCTATGTCTAAACCTAAACGTAGGTTTCATGAACAAAGCTTCTTTCTTAGAACTGCACGCCTGTGGAACTCTCTTCCGCTTACCTGCTTTCCAACTGACTACAATTAATAGTCTTCAAGTCCAACGTAAACAAATTTTTGATCAACCGTCCTTTCAAGTGAGCCAATTTACTAAATTTCTACTACTAACGGTTACTACGATATTATTACATTGACTACTTTACACTAAATAACTCTTATCCTCGAGTGGCCTCAGGGCCTTTAAAAGTGGTTACTCCTATGTAAAAACAAAAACTTATGCTCTCTATCAATTCAAGTTATGGCAACAGAATACATCCCTTGATTGCCATGAATAACAGGAACGCGCCCAGAGTGATGGGAACGAAGTTTCTGGACACGGTTACGATCTTTGGTGTAGTTTCAAGTGAGCACCACATCATACTATTTCACATCTCCGAAGTCGGCTTGAAAATCAATACTAAAGTATACCTGGATGTGCTGAAGAGTGTGGTGATCTCCTGGTTCAATCAGATGGCAGCTGGCAAATCTAGGGTGTAATAGCAGGATTCGGCGCTGACCAACAAGTCCAAAGAGACCCAGGCTTGGCTTCAGAAGGAGTGCTACGACTTTGTACCCTTCTCTCACTGACCGTTCTCCTCCTCGACCTGATTCCACCGGACTACTTTGTTTGGTTATACATCGGGTGCATCACAAACATGACATCCCACAACACCCACGCCAGCCTGATCGTCGCCATTCGCCGTGTCTTTGCTGAGCTCCAGCCGGCGCTTGTGGAAAAAACATGCCTCAAGTACCGGATTCTATTGACGGAGTGATTGAGGTCGACAGCGGCTGCATTGAATAAATGTCAGAGTTACTACATAATCAAGTTACTATATATATATACAGTCCTGGTCAAAATCATAAGACCACTTAAGAAAGTAAGCGTTTACGCATATTATCGAATTTTTAATCAAACAAATGGTTTTAAAAAATAATTATTAGATCAGTGTTAAGGTTTCGAATGAAGTAGATTTTATTTTTTTTCCATCATATTTGTCTTTTGGCAATGGTTTCAACCATTTGTTTGATTAAAAATTCGATAATATCCGTAAACGCTTACTTTCTTAAGTCGTCTAAGTATTTTTACCATGACTATATATATATATGTATATATATATATATATATATATATATATATATATATATATATATATATATATAATATGACAATAAGAGTATGAAATGAAGACACAAAGCTATATATAGGTAGATATAGAATGGATCATTTATTGAATAATGGAATACAGGCAAAATTTGGGGGATAGAAGTGACTCTTTATGCCAGGGCATTTCGAAGCCTATTGTTTCACATCATAATAGCAGCTATCAATAAATTCATAATCAATGTTAGATGGAAAGCATACCACCATGACCTTAACATGAGTTTAAAACAAAACCGATTGGGCACCCCTAAAGAAACCCTCCCTCTCCCGCTCCAAAGTAATTTAGAAAACCCCCTATGCCAATAAATAGTATCTCCCGACAGAGGGAACAAGAGAGAATGGCGGCGAAATATTATGGACTAAAATCAAACCAATTCCTTAAAGCTAATGAACATTTAGAAGAATTTGAAAACGGACTAATTAATCTAATCACGAAAATAAAATTTAAGAAACCTAATCAACATCCACACCCGATAGTTAATAAAATAAACGGCTTGGCACAAAAAGTTAAGAATGGGACAGAACTATTTGTTCCCGCAGATAAAGCAAAAAACTATTACAAATTAAACTACCAAGCTTATGAGAGCCTAATATATAAAGAGTTTTGAAAATCATATAAGGAAGTACCGCAAAACTCAACACATAAGATCAACAACCAAGCTACAAACCTACTCATTAGCATGAACCTGAGTAACCACACATAAATCTTCACTCCAGCTACTCCAAGATTCACCCTAAAGGACCATAAACCTAACTTCAACAGCAACCCCTGTATCAGGCTAATCTGCCCCGCTAAATCAGACCTAGGAAGAATAAGTAAAGACATATTAGATAAAAAAGAAAATAAGCTTCTCACTTTGGCAATCATCGAACGGTGTTATAGATTGGTTCATTAACATCAAAGACAAAACAAGACAAACCTTCATAACATTTGACATTGACAACTACTGCCAATCTATATCCCCTATCCTTTTAAAGAAAGCGCTCATCTTAGCTAAAAATAACTCGGACCTTTCCGACTCAAAAATTAGTCCAATCCTACTAGCAAGAAAAACTTTAATACAATTTGATAATAAATTGTGGACTAGAAAAGACACCCCTGATCAATTCTACATAGTGATGGGCGCGGCAGACTCAGCACAAGTAACGGATTTGTTAGGAATCTACTTATTAAATGAGCTAAACACAGATTCAGCAATAGCGACCTACAAGGAGGCCTGTATAGGGACGACGCTCTATTAGTAACTGGGGCTAGGCCCAGAATGTACAATAGGACCATAATCAAACTAAGATAATTTTTTTTAAAGTTTCGGCCTTAGTATAACAGTAGAGAATGAAAAATGCACCTCAAACTTCTTAGACGTAACATTAAACCTAAAGGAAGAAACATACTGCCCCTACCATAAACCAAATTTGTCGCTACACTATGTCCACAAATTCTCTAATCACCCCAGATCCGTCATTAAGGCAATACTTTCCTCGGTGTCCAAAAGAATTTTTAATCTCTCTGCAAACAATAAAATTTTCAACGAAAGCTCGACCTTTTATAACAACGCACTAGCAAACTTTGGATACAAAGACGCAATTAAGTATGATACGGATAATGCTAAAAACATATCCAGCCCCTTAGGCATAGTGACCCACAACATAACTAAACGCAAGTCTAGGCAAAATAATAAGGCAAGATAGAATTATAAGTATCATATGCCAAATACTCCTAACAACGAAAAGCTCATACAAGTTGAACAAACACCCCCAAAAACGGATGAGAAGAAAGTCCAATATTTGGTTCAACCCCACCTATAATAATAACGTCCAAACTAATATCCAAAAGAATTCTTTAAATTGGTAGAAGATTTTTTCAAGTATCCTCACATATACAGCACGATCCTAAATAAAAACTCTATAAAATTATCCTTCTCAACTATGCTTAATGTATCACAAACTATTATAAGCACTAATAATAAGAAAATAGAACCAGCGCAGAAAATAATTAATGGCAACCCTAGTCTAGCCCAACCGAACTGCAATTGTAACGACCCAACTAGCTGCCCACTGGAGAATGACTGCATACACTCAGACGTCATATATTCATGTACAGTAACAGAACTCCCGCCTAATATGACAACTAATAACCTGACAGCCCAAACCTATAGTACCAGTTACACCGGAGAGAATCCACATAACCCAATAAGCAATAGTACACAATTTGAACAACTGACCACACAGCAGATAGGTATAAGCTCCACAGAACCTGATCATAGAAACTCAGGCCACCCCCAGATAAATGAAGAACCCCTAGATACACCACGCACAAGCCCTATAATACATACCTACATAGGATTATCCTCCTTCCCGATAAAGGTCAGAATTGCAAACCATTTACAATCATTCTAAAAAGAGAACCCTAAAACAAAACTACCCTATCTAACCCAGTCAGAAACCTGAAACAAAACAAAATAGACTTTACATTAAAATGGAAAATACTAAGAAAATCCAAGTCATACAACCCAGGATCTAAATACTGCATCCTATGTAACGCAGAGGCGACCGAGATTATAACGGTGCCTAAAGAATTAAACATCCTCAATTCAAAACAAGAGATAATTTGCAGTTGCAGGCACAAGAGAAAGTGCAAATACGTAAATGCAATTAACCCCACTGAAAATGCACCACCGGACAGGAACTAGCTTATTGCGCTTCCTCGCCATCCATAAAATGCAACAATATCCATCACTAACCGTTTCCCCTAGTATAGAACTATTGGACAACACCCCAAACTAATTTTTTTAAACCACCTATAATCTCCCGCGATCTGAAAAAATCGCCATAAAATCTTCAACTCTTTAATATAAAATATTAGCACACCCTCTGAACACACAACCATTACATAATTTTAAATAAATTTCCAACCTAGAATAACCTGCATCTTGGCAATGCCTAATTAACAATATATCTGCTTTAATCATAAGCCCATAAACAACTTCGCCTAACAAACCCTACCCCCGTAAACATGTACATTTAATACCACCTGTTAAATTCCAACCAAATCACCAATTAACGCACAATGCAACAAGAATATAAAATCCAGGCCCAATGAAAATATAGCTTAGAAACCACCTCACAGGGCTAAAGACTTTAAACCTAAATTTAGAACTATCTAACCACCACCCCTAAACCCCACTGGCGAGCCCCCCCCCAATAAGAAATTATTTAAAAATCAGCGTATTAGATTTACACTAAGCCCTCCACGCAGTAGTATTTACATTAAAACTTTTAAATGTACCGAAAATATAACCTAAGAAAAACTCCTCCGATTCAACCCAACCCACCCCGTCACCCATACAGAAATATCTCCATCCCTATACTACCCCCTCCGACTACCAGCTAAACGTTCGATCTGGATGCTAATTCCTACTGATAATATAACCTAGATTTGAACACAGTTGAACTAATCCAGCTATGGGTAATTTTCATCACAAGAGCCTCCGTTGAAAAAATACAATTTTTTTGCCAGCCAAATTAGGAGGAATAAGAATTCACCAGACTAAAACATCTACGGAAGTCCACCCCCAAAATAATATTTTGAGAAATATGGAAATTAAAAGGATTGCTTTAAACTATACTTCTGGTATCTCTTGGAGATTAAAACTACGACATAAAGTAGTTATGGCGATTCGATGGACCTGTACCTCGTGTTCATAAACGAGAAAGTATGTATTCAACTTTGTAGGCTTGGCCTGTCCATATAAACATAAATTTTATGACCTTTATAATCGAACTTCAAGAAATTTAAAGTTTTAAGATGGACGCTTGAAACTACCGTTCCTAGTGAAGCAATCTTTTAATTTAAATGCAAGGGGCTTTTGTTCGCCGAACTCTTACGCTTTCCCGGCTTATTATACATCTATTTTTTAATACGGAGATATGTATGTGTATGCGTATATGTGTGTGTATATCTATATATTCTCTATTTTACTTTATTTTATACGAGTCCACTTACCCCTCACTCCTCAACCCCATTTCCTGCTATTCGAACCCCCCACTTGTCTGTATCCCTTTCTTTTACGCACCCCTAATAATTAGTATTAATAGTATTTACATTATTATTATTATTGGTAATAGTGGTGGTGATGCTGGAGGTAGTGGTAGAAGTATTGTTACTACTGACTTTATTATTATCATTATTATTACTGCACTGTTTTTAACGCTATTACTTTTGTTATTATTATTATTGTTTTTATCATCATTATTATTAT
>NC_136489.1:169289762-169317262 GCF_053919585.1 Euprymna scolopes | reverse complement strand
TATTTTTTTAATAAATACATATACATATTTATTAAAACAAATTCAATATTTTGAATTATAACAAATTATTTATGAGGAACATCCAGGTTTTTTTTTACGTCGCATGGCGATGCTAATGGTTGGGAAATCATCAGATGCTGTTGAAGGTTTGATTGTTTAATACAGTGTGAGTTTTCGTCGAAGCGTGTATCATATAATATAGGTATCTTCTCTTTTATGCATTTTCATATATGAATTACACAATTCAGAGCGATGCATTGTTAATATCCCCGACAATGTTTATGTTGTTAAACCTATGTATAACTGTTCACTTTTACTGTGTGGGACACAGTCGCCCAAATGGCATTTGAATTCATAAACTAAGTTATTCCTATCAAGTAATTCAATGTAGATGGAGGAGGGTTCTTTTTAAAAATATAATTACGTTTTAAATTGATTACAGTAAATGATTAATTTTATTTTTGTGAAGGTCTTTGGATTACATACTTTATTAATAATATTTTGAATAATTTTTATCTACTCAATAATTATAATGCATTTGGTTTTGATTAAATATTTTTATATTGTACTAGAAGTTCCTCCCGGTTTTGCTCGGGCCATATGTACTGTCCATAGATTTATGTGCATATGTATATATTAAAAAGTGTAAATATATACAGTACTGCCTGCCTATAATAGGCTTCCTTAACTACCATAGAGAAAAGCTGGTAAAGACTGCAGGCGTACATTTTTTTTAAACTTTGACCCTAATTTTTACCCCTTAACATGTATTGCTTTAGGCTCAAATTAAAGTAAAATGTTTGAGAAATGCCCAAGTCTCCTACATCTAAAATGTCAAGTGTTAAGACCCAAAATTTGTGGAGGATTTCAGTAGAGTCTGCAGAGGTCAACTCTGTAAACTTTGACCTCTTTCCAGACAAATTATTCCCCTAAAACTGATTAAAAAGCTTGCCCTATGTTTGAATACACTTTATGTAAAATTTCAAATGTTTAGACCAAAAATTGGCTGGGTAATTTGGTAGAGATCGCGGAGGTTAATTTTATTTTTTAAAACTTTGCTTCAATTATGACTCCTTAAAATTTCTTGTTTTGGGCTCAAATCAAATTATAAAGGTAGAGCCATGTCCAAGTAACCTTCATCTAGACCCAAAATTGGTGGAGTTTGGTAGAGTTCTCAAGTATTAAATTTTTGAATTTTGACCCCTTAACAGCTTAATTTCTGGCCGAAAACCGATTAAAAAGATTTTCCCAATACCCCATTTATGTCAAATCTCGAATCTGTTATTTGGTAGGGAAGTGCACAAACACACACACACACACACACACACACACACACACACACACACACACACACACATACACCGAAAGTTTCACTTTGATAGATATACTAGCAGTTCAGCCCGGCTTTGCTCTGGCCTTATGTACTGTTCATAAATTGCCCGACGTGTGATTACACTTTATGAAATATTTCGAATGTTTAGAGCAAAAAAAGTTATTTCGTACAGACAACAGCGGTTATTTGTTTTTATTTTTGACCCCAATTTTTTAAAACTTTGACCCAAACATTGACCCCTTAACATTTACTATTTAGCTCTCCAATCAAAATACAAATTTTTACCCAGGTCCAAGTTACCTACATCTAAAATGTCAAGTCTTGCAATCGAAAATTTGCGGAGGAATTTGATAGAATCTGCAAAGCTCCACTTTTTCAACTTTAACCTTTTGACAGCCAATTTTTCACCACAAAACTGACTTAAATGCTTTCCGTACGTCAAAATCGGCTGCGTAGTTTGCTAAACACGGCAACGGTCACATCTTTTGAACTTGAACCTCTTGGCAGCTCAAATTTACTACTCAAACCGATTACAACCCTAACCCTATCTCTGAATACCCTTTATGTAAAATTTCAAATGTTTAGACCAGAAATTGGTAAAGTAATTTGGTAGAGACCGCAGAGGTCAATTTTTTTTCTGGAGGGACTCAAATCCAATTAAATGTTTTCACCATGGCCAAGTAACCTACATTTAAAATTTCAAGTGTTTAAACTCAAAATTGGCGGAGGAGTTTGGTAGAGTTCCAAAGGTCAAATCGTTGAACTGTGACTCATTGACAGCAAAATTTCTGACCGAAAATCGATCAAAAAGATTTTCCCAAATCTCAATACCCCTTATGTCAAATCTCGAGTCTCTAGTTATTTGGTAGGGAAATGTACACACAAACACACACACACACATACATTTTCACTTTTTTAGATATAGAAATGTGTAAGTTTGTATGCATATAATAACCGACAGCGTGTGTGTTATTTTCTGTGTCACGCTTATATCCGGGCATTTAATTGTCATGTACATCATATTCTTGTTATAAATAATTTTACTAAGAATCCTTCATAAGTTTTGGTTTCGGTTTCGATACTAGTTTTTTTTTTTTTTTTTTTTTTTACATTTTCACCCCAAACAAGGCAAATTGCCACTTTGGTGTAGGGGGCTACTATCAGGGGCAACAACTACTGGGGTACTATGTAGGGATTTGGGCAGCAAGGTGTCGGTTCACGTTACACTTGAACTTCTGCACGTCAGTACTGTTGGGGAAGCAGGGACCTGGAATGGAATTCCAGAGTCTTGCGGTTCTGGGGAAGAAACTATTGGAGTAAAAAGATCTTTTACATCTAGGGACCTCTACAGTGTGGGGGTGGGATCTAGTAGCCTGTCGGGTTTGTCGAGGGTGCTCGCGTCGTGGGGGCACAAGTGATTGCAGTTCATCAGAGCATTCACCACTAAAATACTTGTAGAACAGGCAGAGGGATGCAACATTTCGTCGATGGGACAGAGGCTGAAGCTTAGATGCCAGTTCAGGGCCTATCAGATTTGCGACTCTCTTTTGAACCTTGTCAAGGAGCGAGAGACTAGTAGCAGATGCACCAGCCCAGATGTGGCAGCAATACTCCATACATGGGCGAATGGTGGCCTTATAGAGGTACAGGATACTTTCGGGTGTTAGTAGTTTTCTAGCACGGTAGAGAGAGCCTACCTTTCTTGCAGCGGCCCTGGCAATGCCTTCAATGTAATTGTTCCAACTCATGTTTCCTGTGAACGTTAGGCCAAGGAGTTTGAAAGATGGACTCTCAGATAAAGGGTCGTTGGCCATTGCTATTGGTGGTAGAGAGAGTTTCTTGTAATTATTGAATGAAACTAGTTTAGTCTTGGCAGCATTGAACGCGACCAACCACTTTTGTCCCCATTCCACTACAGATTGGAGGTCTTCCTCTAGTGTTTCTGCCATTTCTTTAGAAATGTGTTCATTCGTCTTCCTGTCGTGTCTGCCATAGAGTGTAGTGTCATCAGCATATATACCCATCTCAGAGGCAATGTTGTCGGGGAGGTCATTTATGAATATCAGGAACAATAGAGGTCCAAGGATAGAACCCTGGGGCACTCCCGCATTTATATCATATTGTTTAGATGTGCGACCGTCGAGGACTACCTGGATTTTTCTCTTATCTAAGAAGGATTTAATTATGTTAAGTATTCTACCAGTGATACCGTAAGATCTAATCTTCCTGAGGAGACCCTCATGCCATACCCTGTCAAAAGCCTTAGATATATCTAGAGCTACCGCTCTGCCTTCCCCCGCTTTGTCCAGTAATTGGTATATACGTTCAGAGATCACGGTGAGGATGTCTGCTGTGGAACGGGCTTGTCTAAATCCATATTGTTTGTCAGTCAGTAGTTTAGCATCTGTAAGATGATGGACTAGAGCATGGTTAATTATGGTCTCAAATATTTTGGCAAAAAGTGGGAGGAGGCTAATGGGGCGATAATTTGATGGGTCTGTCCTTTCGCCAGAATTCTTGAATACTGGTACAACAGAAGCAGTTTTCCAACAGCCCGGAAAGCAAGCTTCATTAAGACATTTGTTGTAGAGTTTGGAGAGAACTGGAGCTACTTCGGCTGAGCACTTTTTTAATAGCACAGCTGGGATAAGATCGGGTCCACATGCTTTTGAGGTGTCAAGGTTTTTTATGATAGCATGCACCTGAGCAGGGGTGGTTTTCAGATCGTCTAGTGTGGCGTCTGTCCGCATAGGAAAGTCAGGTAGGGGGTTGTTGGAAGGGTCCAGTGTGGAGTTTGAGGCAAACCGACTGGCAAGCATGTTAGCCTTGTCGGTTGCTGAGGAGACAACCTCGTGATTGTTGGTTAGTGGGGGAATTGTTGATTGCCCATTATTTACTACACTGTTGTAGATTTTCCAGAAGTCTCGAGTTCCTAGTTTTTGTGCTTCGATGCGCTTTTTAGTGGTTTCCGTAAATTCTCTCTTAGCTGTCGCTATTTCTTTCTTAACGTTATTTCTAGCTTCTATATACTTCAGTCTGTTTGAACTGGACTTATGTCGGTTAAACCTACGGTATGCATGCTGCTTTTGAGTAATGGCAGTTGCACAAGTCGACGTAAACCATTGGGGAGAGTGGGGCTTACTATAAAATTTCCGCATGGGAACATGCGCTTCGATTGCAGTTTTGAACCAGTCAGTGGTCTCGTTTGCACACTGTTCAGCAGGGAGAGAGAAAATATTTTTCCATGGAGCATCTCTAATTAGTTCCCTGATGGCTTCCCAGTCAGCCTTATTATAATATCTCGTTGTTTTGAGCACTGGCTCTTCAGTTTTGGGACTAGAGTTTAGGGCGATTTCAACCATTATCACTGCATGATCAGCGTTCCCGAGTGGGCTGTGGGCCTTCGCTATGCAGTCATCGGGAACTGTGGTCAAAAACAGATCTAGAAGTGATGCGTGTTGTTCTTCCTGGTCAGGGAAACGGGTTGGAAACGTAACAATTTGTGATAGGGAGTGAGATATAGCGAAGCTATGGGTTGTGCTGCCCGCTGCATCTGTGTGAGTAGAGAATCCAAGCCAGTTTTTGTGGTGGACATTAAAGTCACCAAACACATGTATTTGTGCGCTAGTGTCGAGGGACAGTGCCGTGTCTATGCTGTCAGATACTTTGTTTATTATGGAGCAGTCCTGAGTCAAGGGAGAGCGGTAGAGAAAATAATAGTAGCTAATACTGTGTTGCACGTTTAGTCTAAAGCACATAAAGGCTTGATCATCTGTTTCTAGGTTTGTTTCTCTAGTCAAGGGAAGGGTATTACGAATGTAAACTCCAAGTCCGTGCATATGTCTGTCAGAGTCCTTACGGCAGAGTGGGAGATATCCAGGCATGTTAAAGTGGTTAGAGGGAATGGAGGAGTGTAGGTTAGTCTCACTTAGTGCTAAGATATCCGGGGTATTTGTTAAGAGAAATGCTTCAACATCAGCTAAGTTAGTTCTAAGCCCACGGATATTTGTGAATGAGAGCCTCAAGGGAGGAGGCAAGTTGAATTTGTTTGTCCCTAATCCTGGTTTAAGCTTATTTTTAGATTGTACTGTCGTCATATTTTTTTTTAAAGAGTTTCGGTAAGGGGGAGCTAAACAAGAGGTTATAGTCATCTATTGCTTTTATGAATGATTATATAAAAGACAATAAATTTTAAGGGGTCATAATACGGCTCGAAGTTAAAAAAATTGACCGCTTTTTTTTTTCTCAACATACACCTCCAAATACCCGGGCAACGCCGGGCACACGTGCTAGTATATATATATAAAAGTGAACGTGTCTGTGTGTGTGTGTCTGTGTACATTTTCCCACGCAATAACTCTGTCAATTTTCAGTCAACAGACTCGAAATTTGATATACTGGATACTGTGATTTGAGAAAATCTTTGTAATCCGTTTTCGGCCAGAGATTTGGCGGTTAAATTGCCAAAGTTAAACGATTCGAACTTTGAGAACTCTACCAAACTTCTTCGACAATTTTAAGTCTAAACACTTGAATTTTAAGGCATAGGTTCCGTGGATATAGCTTTAACTTAATAATTTAATTTGACTCCAAAAATAAATGTTAAGAGGTCATAATAGGGGTACAGGTTTTAAAAATGGCCGCTTTTTTTCTTTTTTTTTTTTTTTACTCAGCATACACCTCCAAACACATGGGCAACGCCGGGCTGAAATTCTAGTATATCTATAAAAGTGAAAGTGTCTGCGTGTCTGTCTTTCTGTGCACATTTCCAGACAAATTTTATATACAGGGTACTGAGATTTGGGAAAATCTTTCTGATCGGTTTTCGCCCAGAAATTTGGCTGTTAAGGGGTCAAAGTTCAACGATTTAGCCTTTGAGATCTCTACCAAACTCCACCGAGAGTTTTGGGTCTAAACACTTGAAATTTTAGATATAGGTTCCTTGGACATGGATCTAACATAATAACTTGATTTGAGCCCAAAACACTAAATGTTAAGGGGTCATAATAGGGGTCAAAGTTAAAAAAAAGTTTGATCTCTGCGGTCTCTATAAAATTACTCAGACAATTTCTGGTCTAAACATTTGAAATTTCACATAAAGGGTATTCAGACATAGGACAAGCTTGTTCATTGGTTTGCGTTGAAAATTTTTCGTTACCAATATATAAATGTATGTATGTATGTATGTTTGCATGTCTGCCCAACACCTTCGACAGAGGAAACGAATTTTCTCAAGATTAGTATCGTTTTGAAGTCCGACCTTTCAGACGATAAATATCGAGAAATTGTCTAAAAGTATTAATATCTTCACCTTAAACTGGGCACTTTACTACAGGGCGGGGAGTCGCTTTTTTCGCCGATATTTTTTAAAATCATGCCTTCCTTTCGATTGTCTTGCCTACATAAAAGAAATTCCATTTCCGGTGTGGCGGTGGTCGTAACAGCATAGACGGTGGTCGTAACAGCATAGACGTCAGGGTTTTCCCCGTTCATTTCCTCCTTTGCTATACGGGTTCTTTTTTTGCCTTTTTTTTGGTTTGTTTTTTTTGCTCAACATACACATCCAAACACCCGGGCAACGCCGGGCTGAAATGCTAGTATATCTATAAAAGTGAAAATATCTGTCTGCCTTTTTTCTATGGTAGTTAAGCAAGAATATTATACAGAAAGGCATTACTTTACATATTCACACTTTTTAATATACACATATGCACATAACCTTATGAACAGTACATAGGGCCCGAGCAAAGCCGGGCGGAACTGCTAATATATATATATATATATATATATATATATATATATATATATATATATATATATATATATATATACTAGCATTTCAGTCCGGCGTTGCCCGGTGTTTGGAGGTGTATGTTGGGCAAAAAAGCGGTCATATTTTAAACTTTGACCTCTATTATGACCCCTTAAAATTTATTCAAATAAAGTTATCAAGTTAGACCTATGTCCAAGGAACATAAATCTAAAATTTTAATTGCTTATACCCAAAATTGGCGGAGGAGTTTGGTAGAGTTCTCAAAGGTCAAATTGTTGGACTTTGATTCCTTAACAGCCAAATGTCTGGCCGAAAAACGACCACTAAGATTTTTCCAAATCCCAGTACCCTGTATATCTAATTTCGAGTCTGTAGACGTAAAATTGACAGAGTTATTTCATAGGAAATGTACGCAGACACACAGACACACACAGAGACACGTTCATTTTTATAGATATACTAGCATGGGTGCCCTACGTTGCCCAGGTGTTTGGAGGTGTATGCTGAGCAAAAAAAAATAATAAATAAATGGTCATTTCTTTAAATTTTTACTCCTGTTATGACCCCTTTAAATTTATTGTTTTTGGACTCAAACCATGTTATTAAGTATGATCCATGTTCAAGGAACCTATATTTAAAATTTCAAGTTTTTAGGCCCAAAATTTTTGGAGGAGTTTGGTAGAGTTCTCAAAAGTCAAATCGTGGAACTTTGACCCCTTGACAGCCAAATTTCTGGGCGAAAACCTATCACAAAGATTTTCCCAAATCTCAGTACCCTTTATATCAAATTTCGTGTCTGTAGACTTAAAATCAACAGAACTATTGCGTAGGGAAATGTACACACACACACACACACACACACACACACACGTTCCCTTATATATATATATATATATATATATATATATATATATATATATATATATATATATATATATATATATAATGTTTTTTACTATAATAATTAAATACCTACAGACACTAGTGTTTCATCCTTTCGGGAATCTTCAGTGCAGGGCGTCACGATTTATACCAGTCGAACGATTTGAACCCCGCAACACGAGGCATCTCTAGTTCGATTAGCGAAGACCTAATCAATTCTGCTACCATTAACCGCGTGAAATAACGTCGAATTTAAACATTATAATTTTAAATGTTCACTTACGTCAGCAAGACAGTGATCTAATCGTTATACGATGATCTATGCATAAGAGCTAAATTGATCGACTACATATATATATATATATGACTTAATCTATATATATATATATATATATATATATATGGGAAGAGAGAGGGGTGTATATACTACTAATTAAAAATAATTTAAACGTGCTTGTATATTTGTATATAGATTTACATATATATGTTTGTACATAGGTTTTATGTGAATAATTTAAACCTGTATATATATATATACATATATATATATATATATATATATATAGTCATCCACATACATTACTGTTTTGCTGTTTTACAGCTTATCAGTGTAGATAGACAAGCAACTATATAAGAAGATTTCATCCAATCGAATTTTCTGTGACCATGTGATTTTCTATTTTCAAATATGTTTTTTTATATACATTCAATACTAAAGTGATATGTGTTTTTATTTTTAATTTACGTTACATCTTACATTAAAAAAAAGCTATGCATATTTCCATTCAAAGTATATTTTTCTATTTGATAATTCGTATATTTTAATGGTAAGAATTGTCATTATATGTATCATATGTACGTTTTACAAAGACGGTTTCATCTGTTGTAATGTGAAAATTGTCACTGTTTGGTTTTTGTGTTTTAATTCTTTGTTTTCGCTACGATATTCTGAACCCTGATTTATAGTGACAAGTATTTTCTTTAAAATATTAATAAAAAAAAAGACAGGTGTGCAAAGAGTTATTACTGAACGGCCGACGAAATGATGAATTGACAGACTAAACAAAACAAACGTCCTTGGAGAATTCTATACTAATCAGCTTCATTTACTGTTTTTTCTCTTATTTAATTACGATAAAAATCCTATAGTTTTTATCTTGTTAGTTTTTTGCAGAACAAAAAAGAATATGTTATTTATTTCATGTGTGTATAGTTTATACACTAGCAGGACGCTTAAATATTATATTTTGATTGATACAGGTTTTGTATGTATTATGATTAGGGCCATGACAAGGGCGTATTCTTTTAATTATTTTGGCTCTCGGGTATATATCAGTAAACATCTTTTTTCTCCTATTTAATTACGATAAAAATCCTATAGTTTTTATCTTGTTAGTTTTTGCAAAACAAAAAAGAATATGTTATTTATTTCATGTGTGTATAGTTTATACACTAGCAGGACGCTTAAATATTATATTTTGATTGATACAGGTTTTGTATGTATTATCATTAGGGCCATGACAAGGGCGTATTCTTTTAATTATTTTGGCTCTCGGGTATATATCAGTAAACATCTTTTTTCTCCTATTTAATTACGATAAAAATCCTATAGTTTTTATCTTGTTAGTTTTTGCAAAACAAAAAAGAATATGTTATTTATTTCATGTGTGTATAGTTTATACACTAGCAGGACGCTTAAATATTATATTTTGATTGATACAGGTTTTGTATGTATTATGATTAGGGCCATGACAAGGGCGTATTCTTTTAATTATTTTGGCTCTCGGGTATATATCAGTAAACATCTTTTTTCTCCTATTTAATTACGATAAAAATCCTATAGTTTTTATCTGATTAGTTTTTGCAAAACAAAAAAGAATATGTTATTTATTTCATGTGTGTATAGTTTATACACTAGCAGGACGCTTAAATATGATATTTTGATTGATGCAGGTTTTGTATGTATTATGATTAGGGCCATGACAAGGGCGTATTCTTTTAATTATTTTGGCTCTTGGGTATATATCAGTAAACATCTTTTTTCTCCTATTTAATTACGATAAAAATCCTATAGTTTTTATCTTGTTAGTTTTTGCAAAACAAAAAAGAATATGTTATTTATTTCATGTGTGTATAGTTTATACACTAGCAGGACGCTTAAATATTATATTTTGATTGATACAGGTTTTGTATGTATTATCATTAAGGCCATGACAAGAGCGTATTCTTTTAATTATTTTGGCTCTCGGGTATATATCAGTAAACATCTTTTTTCTCCTATTTAATTACGATAAAAATCCTATAGTTTTTATCTGGTTAGTTTTTGCAAAACAAAAAAGAATATGTTATTTATTTCATGTGTGTATAGTTTATACACTAGCAGGACGCTTAAATATGATATTTTGATTGATACAGGTTTTGTATGTATTATCATTAGGGCCATGACAAGGGCGTATTCTTTTAATTATTTTGGCTCTCGGGTATATATCAGTAAACATCTTTTTTCTCCTATTTAATTACGATAAAATCCTATAGTTTTTATCTTGTTAGTTTTTGCAAAACAAAAAAGAATATGTTATTTATTTCATGTGTGTATAGTTTATACACTAGCAGGACGCTTAAATATGATATTTTGATTGATGCAGGTTTTGTATGTATTATCATTAGGGCCATGACAAGGGCGTATTCTTTTAATTATTTTGGCTCTCGGGTATATATCAGTAAACATCTTTTTTCTCCTATTTAATTACGATAAAAATCCTATAGTTTTTATCTGGTTAGTTTTTGCAAAACAAAAAAGAATATGTTATTTATTTCATGTGTGTATAGTTTATACACTAGCAGGACGCTTAAATATGATATTTTGATTGATACAGGTTTTGTATGTATTATCATTAGGGCCATGACAAGGGCGTATTCTTTTAATTATTTTGGCTCTCGGGTATATATCAGTAAACATCTTTTTTCTCCTATTTAATTACGATAAAAATTCTATAGTTTTTATCTGATTAGTTTTTGCAAAACAAAAAAGAATATGTTATTTATTTCATGTGTGTATAGTTTATACACTAGCAGGACGCTTAAATATGATATTTTGATTGATGCAGGTTTTGTATGTATTATGATTAGGGCCATGACAAGGGCGTATTCTTTTAATTATTTTGGCTCTCGGGTATATATCAGTAAACATCTTTTTTCTCCTATTTAATTACGATAAAAATCCTATAGTTTTTATCTGATTAGTTTTTGCAAAACAAAAAAGAATATGTTATTTATTTCATGTGTGTATAGTTTATACACTAGCAGGACGCTTAAATATGATATTTTGATTGATGCAGGTTTTGTATGTATTATGATTAGGGCCATGACAAGGGCGTATTCTTTTAATTATTTTGGCTCTCGGGTATATATCAGTAAACATCTTTTTTCTCCTATTTAATTACGATAAAAATCCTATAGTTTTTATCTGATTAGTTTTTGCAAAACAAAAAAGAATATGTTATTTATTTCATGTGTGTATAGTTTATACACTAGCAGGACGCTTAAATATGATATTTTGATTGATGCAGGTTTTGTATGTATTATGATTAGGGCCATGACAAGGGCGTATTCTTTTAATTATTTTGGCTCTCGGGTATATATCAGTAAACATCTTTTTTCTCCTATTTAATTACGATAAAAATCCTATAGTTTTTATCTGATTAGTTTTTGCAAAACAAAAAAGAATATGTTATTTATTTCATGTGTGTATAGTTTATACACTAGCAGGACGCTTAAATATGATATTTTGATTGATGCAGGTTTTGTATGTATTATGATTAGGGCCATGACAAGGGCGTATTCTTTTAATTATTTTGGCTCTCGGGTATATATCAGTAAACATCTTTTTTCTCCTATTTAATTACGATAAAAATCCTATAGTTTTTATCTGATTAGTTTTTGCAAAACAAAAAAGAATATGTTATTTATTTCATGTGTGTATAGTTTATACACTAGCAGGACGCTTAAATATGATATTTTGATTGATGCAGGTTTTGTATGTATTATGATTAGGGCCATGACAAGGGCGTATTCTTTTAATTATTTTGGCTCTCGGGTATATATCAGTAAACATCTTTTTTCTCCTATTTAATTACGATAAAAATCCTATAGTTTTTATCTGATTAGTTTTTGCAAAACAAAAAAGAATATGTTATTTATTTCATGTGTGTATAGTTTATACACTAGCAGGACGCTTAAATATGATATTTTGATTGATGCAGGTTTTGTATGTATTATGATTAGGGCCATGACAAGGGCGTATTCTTTTAATTATTTTGGCTCTCGGGTATATATCAGTAAACATCTTTTTTCTCCTATTTAATTACGATAAAAATCCTATAGTTTTTATCTGATTAGTTTTTGCAAAACAAAAAAGAATATGTTATTTATTTCATGTGTGTATAGTTTATACACTAGCAGGACGCTTAAATATGATATTTTGATTGATGCAGGTTTTGTATGTATTATCATTAGGGCCATGACAAGGGCGTATTCTTTTAATTATTTTGGCTCTCGGGTATATATCAGTAAACATCTTTTTTCTCCTATTTAATTACGATAGAAATCCTATAGTTTTTATCTGATTAGTTTTTGCAAAACAAAAAAGAATATGTTATTTATTTCATGTGTGTATAGTTTATACACTAGCAGGACGCTTAAATATGATATTTTGATTGATGCAGGTTTTGTATGTATTATGATTAGGGCCATGACAAGGGCGTATTCTTTTAATTATTTTGGCTCTCGGGTATATATCAGTAAACATCTTTTTTCTCCTATTTAATTACGATAAAAATCCTATAGTTTTTATCTGATTAGTTTTTGCAAAACAAAAAAGAATATGTTATTTATTTCATGTGTGTATAGTTTATACACTAGCAGGACGCTTAAATATGATGTTTTGATTGATGCAGGTTTTGTATGTATTATCATTAGGGCCATGACAAGGGCGTATTCTTTTAATTATTTTGGCTCTCGGGTATATATCAGTAAACATCGTTTTTCTCCTATTTAATTACGATAAAAATCCTATAGTTTTTATCTGATTAGTTTTTGCAAAACAAAAAAGAATATGTTATTTATTTCATGTGTGTATAGTTTATACACTAGCAGGACGCTTAAATATGATATTTTGATTGATGCAGGTTTTGTATGTATTATCATTAGGGCCATGACAAGGGCGTATTCTTTTAATAATTTTGGCTCTCGGGTATATATCAGTAAACATCTTTTTTCTCCTATTTAATTACGATAGAAATCCTATAGTTTTTATCTGATTAGTTTTTGCAAAACAAAAAAGAATATGTTATTTATTTCATGTGTGTATAGTTTATACACTAGCAGGACGCTTAAATATGATATTTTGATTGATGCAGGTTTTGTATGTATTATGATTAGGGCCATGACAAGGGCGTATTCTTTTAATTATTTTGGCTCTCGGGTATATATCAGTAAACATCTTTTTTCTCCTATTTAATTACGATAAAAATCCTATAGTTTTTATCTGATTAGTTTTTGCAAAACAAAAAAGAATATGTTATTTATTTCATGTGTGTATAGTTTATACACTAGCAGGACGCTTAAATATGATGTTTTGATTGATGCAGGTTTTGTATGTATTATCATTAGGGCCATGACAAGGGCGTATTCTTTTAATTATTTTGGCTCTCGGGTATATATCAGTAAACATCGTTTTTCTCCTATTTAATTACGATAAAAATCCTATAGTTTTTATCTGATTAGTTTTTGCAAAACAAAAAAGAATATGTTATTTATTTCATGTGTGTATAGTTTATACACTAGCAGGACGCTTAAATATGATATTTTGATTGATGCAGGTTTTGTATGTATTATCATTAGGGCCATGACAAGGGCGTATTCTTTTAATTATTTTGGCTCTCGGGTATATATCAGTAAACATCTTTTTTCTCCTATTTAATTACGATAGAAATCCTATAGTTTTTATCTGATTAGTTTTTGCAAAACAAAAAAGAAT
Source organism: Euprymna scolopes (assembly GCF_053919585.1). NCBI lineage: Eukaryota > Metazoa > Mollusca > Cephalopoda > Sepiida > Sepiolidae > Euprymna > Euprymna scolopes. The sequence continues at coordinate 169,303,237 of NC_136489.1, read as the reverse complement.
ATGTTATTTATTTCATGTGTGTATAGTTTATACACTAGCAGGACGCTTAAATATGATATTTTGATTGATGCAGGTTTTGTATGTATTATGATTAGGGCCATGACAAGGGCGTATTCTTTTAATTATTTTGGCTCTCGGGTATATATCAGTAAACATCTTTTTTCTCCTATTTAATTACGATAAAAATCCTATAGTTTTTATCTGATTAGTTTTTGCAAAACAAAAAAGAATATGTTATTTATTTCATGTGTGTATAGTTTATACACTAGCAGGACGCTTAAATATGATATTTTGATTGATGCAGGTTTTGTATGTATTATCATTAGGGCCATGACAAGGGCGTATTCTTTTAATTATTTTGGCTCTCGGGTATATATCAGTAAACATCGTTTTTCTCCTATTTAATTACGATAAAAATCCTATAGTTTTTATCTGATTAGTTTTTGCAAAACAAAAAAGAATATGTTATTTATTTCATGTGTGTATAGTTTATACACTAGCAGGACGCTTAAATATGATATTTTGATTGATGCAGGTTTTGTATGTATTATCATTAGGGCCATGACAAGGGCGTATTCTTTTAATTATTTTGGCTCTCGGGTATATATCAGTAAACATCTTTTTTCTCCTATTTAATTACGATAAAAATCCTATAGTTTTTATCTGATTAGTTTTTGCAAAACAAAAAAGAATATGTTATTTATTTCATGTGTGTATAGTTTATACACTAGCAGGACGCTTAAATATGATATTTTGATTGATACAGGTTTTGTATGTATTATCATTAGGGCCATGACAAGGACGTATTCTTTTAATTATTTTGGCTCTCGGGTATATATCAGTAAACATCTTTTTTCTCCTATTTAATTACGATAAAAATCCTATAGTTTTTATCTGATTAGTTTTTGCAAAACAAAAAAGAATATGTTATTTATTTCATGTGTGTATAGTTTATACACTAGCAGGACGCTTAAATATGATATTTTGATTGATGCAGGTTTTGTATGTATTATCATTAGGGCCATGACAAGGGCGTATTCTTTTAATTATTTTGGCTCTCGGGTATATATCAGTAAACATCGTTTTTCTCCTATTTAATTACGATAAAAATCCTATAGTTTTTATCTGATTAGTTTTTGCAAAACAAAAAAGAATATGTTATTTATTTCATGTGTGTATAGTTTATACACTAGCAGGACGCTTAAATATGATATTTTGATTGATGCAGGTTTTGTATGTATTATCATTAGGGCCATGACAAGGGCGTATTCTTTTAAGTATTTTGGCTCTCGGGTATATATCAGTAAACATCTTTTTTCTCCTATTTAATTACGATAAAAATCCTATAGTTTTTATCTGATTAGTTTTTGCAAAACAAAAAAGAATATGTTATTTATTTCATGTGTGTATAGTTTATACACTAGCAGGACGCTTAAATATGATATTTTGATTGATGCAGGTTTTGTATGTATTATCATTAGGGCCATGACAAGGGCGTATTCTTTTAATTATTTTGGCTCTCGGGTATATATCAGTAAACATCGTTTTTCTCCTATTTAATTACGATAAAAATCCTATAGTTTTTATCTGATTAGTTTTTGCAAAACAAAAAAGAATATGTTATTTATTTCATGTGTGTATAGTTTATACACTAGCAGGACGCTTAAATATGATATTTTGATTGATGCAGGTTTTGTATGTATTATCATTAGGGCCATGACAAGGGCGTATTCTTTTAATTATTTTGGCTCTCGGGTATATATCAGTAAACATCTTATGTGGTATATATCAGTAAACATCTTATATGCTTTTACATAAGGAGATGTGGTTCTCCATTGATTTACTGTGTCTTACTGTATCTGATATATACTTGAGTGTCAAAATAATGAAAAGAATATGCTGTTGTCATAGCCCTAATTATAATATTTTATTGGACCCAATATATTATAATAATTTCCAAAGTTAAAAAATGACTCGTGCGCCACCATCGAGAATCGAAACCAAAATGTTTTGCTTACGATTTATTTTTGCTTGTGCTGTTAATGACTGCGCACTGAGGACGAGTTTGCTGCAGGGCTCAATATTAAACCACGAACCAATGGCTGTTACATTATGAATGCATATTCGTAATGCTGGCGTTCGACCTTCACCTGGCAAATTCCATTTGTTATTAAATTTTCACACTTTTATATAAAGTTTCCCGTGGGTTCAAATACTTTATATATAAAGTTTCATGTCTGTCGACCAAAAATGCTCGGAGGAGTTTTATAGGCAAAATGTTTTAAACAAAAATATATGCGTATACATGAATACATATTTAAAGAGTTTTGTGTTTACTATGAGCTTTTTTACGCAAATATTATGCAAGTATAAGTCATGTAGGATATCTGCATGGATATAATTACACGTAATAGTTAACTAAAGGTGATCATCCCATAAGAAACCCGAAATAAACTAGTAGGGAACTAATTAAGATGAATGTTTAAAGGAATATGCAAAGTAGCTAGGTCTTTCCCTATCAAATTAAATTCCACGACCCATATATAAGAACTTGTATTTTCTTTGTAAATAAATCGAAAAAAAAGAAAAGCGTGTTTGTCAATACACAAAAATAAACTTTATAGGAATATAATGAAAAGTACCCAATATTGAAAATTGGCTAATCTATATATCTATAAAAGTGAAAATGTCTGTGTGTGTGTGCCTGTGTATATTTCCCTACCAAATAACTCTGTCAATTTTCAGTCTAGAGACTCGAGATTTCACATAAGGGCAGGGAGATTTGGGAAAATCTTTTTAATCAGTTTTCGGCCAGAAAATTTGGCCTCTAGGGGTCATAGTTCAACGATTTGACCTTTGAAAACTCTACCAAATTCTTTCGCCAATTTTAGGTCTAAACACATGAAATTTTAATTTTGAAATAACTGTCCATCATTAACCCTAAGGCAAGGAAAAGGCTAAGGAAACCAACCATGCGGAAGACGAACAAATCAGCTCAAGCTGTGATAGGCGATAAAGTGGAATTTGATGGAGAGCTCACACTCCCGGTGACCTTAAATGGTGTTACTAAAAATGTGAAAGTATATGTACATAGGGCATCATAGTGATTGGATGGAGCGATTCGAATTGTGGGACCAACCTATGAATAAATTGTGTCATAGGGTAGAAGACTCGTTTACGGAAGCAGAACAACTGAAGGACGAGTTAAAAAAGGGATTTGCAGAAGTATTTTTAACAGGATTAGGAAAATGTACGAAGGCCATAGCAAGATTCGAACTAAAAGAAAACACTCGTTTTCAAGACGAAACGAAATGTCCCATTCGCAGCAACAAAGAAACCGAAAATAAAGCTTCAATGGAATCTGCCGAAGGATGCAAAAAAAACTGAAACTGCAAAGCCGGAAGATAAAAAAAAAACACGCCAAAAGAATTCCCCAAGCCAAAGCAACCTAAGAAGGCTCCAGGGACCCCAACAGATGAAGCACTTCAACAATTTCTACACGTGTATAGGATTACACCCAACCCGATAACTACAACAGCAGTCTCACCTGCAGAAACGATGTTTGACAAAAAGTAAGATCCGTTTTTGACAAATTCTTACCACAACAGTCAAGGCCACCAGTGACTATTTATGTACCCAGTAAACGTTTCAGATTAGGTGAAAGAGTGTTTTTCAAAAGTTATAAAAACAACACATCATTCTGGGAAGTGGGTATAATTACTAAGAGAGTCGGTAACATGGTAATATATCATTCAAGGACCAACATTTACCCACAAACGTCAGAACCAACTAAGATGTCGATCAGTTGAAATCAGCGACAGCCCACCATTGGAAGATGAGCTGATAGACACTGTCTTCAAAACTTTTGATCTTGAACCTCATCAACCAACAACTGAACTGCGGCGGTCGTTCCGTAAGAGAAAGGTTACCGAGCCATTGATGGTAAACCCTAAAAGGAAGAGGTACTGACAGCTTTTACGAACAAAAAAGCTTGAACTATCGCATGACGTCACTTCCTCTGGTGGCGTCACTTCCGGTATCTAGTACCGGTACCCGGGCAGTCAGAGATTGGCACGCGGCCAAGCAGGTTGTGTACACGCCCCACCGTTGAGGAATGGTATTTCTCAGCCTATCTTTACCTCTAATATATGTTTCGTTCCTAAAAAGTCTGTGCTCCTTTCGTTTATTACCATTTAACAACAGAATAATTATAAAACCAAGGAAAAGTTTAAGAAATCTTAGATTTAGGTCACATTTATTTAAAAATGGCAACAGGATACACTAGTTTATGTTATTTTTTAATATCTATTATAAACACAAAATTTTTCCATAGATTGAAATAGCAAGAAAAATGAATGTGTGCTCTCAAATGTAAACACAAAATGTTTCAATAAATTAAAAGGACAAGAAAAATGAATGTGTGCTTTCAAATGTAAACACACAATGTTTCCATAGATTGAAATAGCAAGAAAAATGAATACGAGTTCATTATATAAACATTACCCCTTCAATCTGAAAGACAAAGCGACGTCTGCCTCCAAGAAAAACTGAGATACAACTGCGCCATGCCACGTGTGCTATACACTCAGTGAGTCAGGAGAGTACTGGGAAAGAGAAAAAGAAATAAGTTGCCAACTAGAAATTATGAGCACTTAAGAAAAATTGGTGTGATAAAACACTGTAGAACACTAGACAGGGTTAAGTGATGTGATTTGTTTAAATTCCACATTATATAACGTTAATATTGTAAAGTCGTCTCTTTCCTGCCTTCATACCAATTTGAAATGCAAATAAATTGTCACATTTTTACAGACAGAAATATATTTGCAATAATATTTATGAAACAGTATTCTTCGTAAGGTTTGATTAAGTTTTTATAATATAAATTGATTTCAAAACGGGATTCGAAACCTAGTAGGCGTGTTCTTTTCTCTTCCCTGCAATCTCTTTCTCACAGGAGAGACATTGCGAGCCTGTCTCTGTTTTCTCGTTATTTTCATGACAAGTTCTCGACTGAACTCCAATCTACAATCTCCTTTACCAAACTTTCACAAAAACACTCGACTAGCTACAATAGCTATATACGATTTTCCCCACTCTCTCTCCGTGCCTACATCTAAACATAGATTCCATGAACAAAGCTTCTTTTCTAGAACTGCCCGCCTGTGGAACACTGTTCCGCTGTCCTCCTTCCTGGTTGAATTCAATATATTAACATCCAAATCCGATGTAAAGAAATTCTTGTTGAATCGTCCCAATAAATAATTAAATTCTACACAGTGTACACCATTAATAATTACTAAACTACTACACTGAATTCATTAACCTTATTCTCGAATGGCCTTCGGGTCTTGGTAAGTGGTTACTCTCAAGAAAACAAAAGAAATTAGGTTGCATTTGAAAAAGAGGCATTACAATATTAAGTCAGAAATAGACAAACATATACATTGGATCCACATTCTCAGGACTATTGGCATTACATATATGAAGTAAATAGAACGGTGTACATCACATATCTGCCATTCAAACATCTTCTCACAACATATGTGGACGAGCTTCCCAATAACACATCTGGCGTAGCATTACGTGTTCTACGACATAAATTAATGAAAATGCCAAGTATTGTTATATACAAACATAGACTTTATTTAAAACAAGTAAAAAATATTTATGCATTTCTTTATACAGACAATAAGTTTTAGTGGAAAATGCATAAAGCTGTGTGTCTGTTGCATACTGTGCATTTGTTGATCTCTGTGATCATGTGTGGACTGAGATAAACATTTTATTTAATCCAGTCATTTAATGTTGTTACAGAGGTCATTCATGGATTGTAAGGTTGTTCATGATTTTGCAAAGTTTATCTTACCTCGCTAAGGTTGGATCAGTACGCAGTAATTCGTTTTATTACCGAGTCAGTTTGCGCGTGTAAAACTGACTTGGAACGCGTAGCATGCTGTTCGTCTTTGTCACGTGCAACAAGGAAAATAAAAAGAGAAATTGAGAGAGAGATGAAGGAGGAAATGAGGAAGTTAGTGGCGACGCCTGTCTGCCAGAGGCGAGGTCAGAAAGTGCTATAGTTGTCTATTCTTTCCATTTTACAAATTTTGTTTGTGTGTTTGCTATGCGCGAAACTATAGACGTTTGTAAACTAATGTGTCTCTACGAACATCCTCTGTGCGATGAAGCTAATAGCATCTGAATTGCCTTACAAACATACACAAACATGTAATTCATAATCTAATAATCCGATACGTTTAGAACTCTCTCATAGTTGCAGAGATATTTCATTATCCACAAATCAGCACTCTCTACCTACGGCAAAATAGGATATTCTATTAAGGAAACAAACTAAATAGGAAACAATTCCAAATAACGACTACTCTACAAAACACAGACACTGCGCTTTGGCATCTGGAAAACAACTACCGTACACAACTCGGATAGATTAATTTTCAACGAAACACCCATTGTATTAGACCCTGTATTAGCGCTATAGAGCTGCTAGATATCTATTATCTCAATGACACGACCCTTATAGAATATAAAGCAGAGAGGTGTTCAAATAATCACTCGCAATACACGTTTGTGAAGTATATGCGTATTGACTTTTCAAAGGTTAAACAGAGAGAAAATCTACTTACTTTAAATAATTTTGTTCGCAGTTTTTATGTTGTTTAGAAAGAGGTGACGGCTTGTTAGTCCGTAAAAGGTTTTTGGCAAACACGATTAACATCTTCAGAAAAGGTTACTTAGGCGGCTGTCTGGCTTTGTTTGTGACTCGGATGGACAGCAGATTGGATTAGTAGCCATTTTGTTGAGATTTGAAGATAGACAACTTAGCCATTTAACGGGGACGGGGCTGAGAAGAGAGTTGTACAAAAATAGTATTAACGATACAGACATGAGGAAGAAAAATCAGAAGGTGAAGAATTACAGGGAAAGGACCACTATGAGACAAGACACAAATAATATGGTAGAGCGGAATTTAATTGGATAAAAGCGATGAAGTGAAATAGTGGAGATTGATGAAAGGTTATACACGAAGTAGTACAATAAAAACAGCCATTATATTATCTATATATGAAATAAACGGTCATTTTTGGAAATACGAGGAAATATAATTAGGGAAAGAAACTGAATAGAGGGATGGAACTGACAAAAAGTTAGGCAGAAATACGAGGTGTCTTAAATAAGTTTCCAGACTTTTTTTTTTCGTAAGGGCACTTTTATTGATAGTACATACATGACATTCTAGCCCCTTTTGTAGTAATGTCCTCCGGCTGTAATGCACTTGTACCGTTCCAACAAATTCTGGAAATCACCATGGAAGTCCTTTTGTGTGAATGTGTGAATGTGTGAATGATCCTTGTCACAGCCTTTTTCATCTCCTCAATTTTATCATAACGAGACCCTCTCAAGTTTTCCTTGAGCTTGGAGAATAACCAAAAGTCACAGGATGCAAGTGTTATTTTTTACAAGGAAATCACTACTTTTAAAGGCACAGAAGCCACTCGAGAATAAGGGTTAAAGAGATAGGTAGTAATTTATGAAAATATATATGGCAATTAACCTACACAGAATATTGCGCGTTTCATCCTCATTAGTCTGACGAATTCTCACGAGGATAAAACACGGACTATTTTATGTAGCTTAATTGCCACATCCATTTTCATAACTTACTATATATATAATGTTATATATATTTTTCCATATTTATATTTTTATATTCTAATGTTTTTAAGTTTTGTGACTACAAATCATAAAACATTTAGTTTTATCCTATGCAGTAACCAGCAAATACATAAAAATGTTAAAAAAAAGTTTTTTAACGTGACTACTTGACTATTTTGCTGTCTTTCCTCTGATGAGACAAATTAGCAATCTTTGAAACTCTGCGTATTAAGGAGCACCTGCTTACAAGCTTTTTTTTTTTTTTTTTTTTTTTACACAGTGATCACCACTTATCAAGGCCCGGAAGCCACTCAGGGATAAGGGTTATTGCAAGTACATCACGTTAGTGAGGAGATTTTATGAAGTGTTTAATTAGGGGGGCGGTTCATTAGGAATTTGTTAACATTAGACTTGAAGACATCCAAGTTGTAGTCCGGAGGGAAGCAGGCAGACGGAACAGAGTTCCACAGGCGTGCAGTTCTAAGAAAGAAGCTTTGCTCATGAAATCCGCGTTTTGATTTAGGCACAGATATAGAGTGGGGGAAATTTTTCACAGTGGATTCAGCTAGACGGGTGTTTCTCGTGAAAGTTTGGCGAGGGGGGACCAGGGATTGGAGTTCAGACGAGCACCTGCCATGAAAATAACGATAAAACAAGGATAGGCTCGCAACGTCTCTTCTGTGGGAGAGGGGTTGCAGGGTAGAGAAAAGGGCATCCCCCACTAAACCACGAAGTCTATTTTGTAATCTGTCAAGGCATGATAGGCTGTTTTTGGCAGCTCCTGCCCAGATATGGCAACAGTATTCCATCCTTGGCCGTACTTGGCTTTTATATAGATAGAGAATTGCATCAGTAGTGAGATATCTTCTGGAGCGGTAGAAGGATCCCACCATCTTTCCTGCGACCTTGGCAAGAGACTTGATGTACGTGTTCCATTTCAGATCAGGAGTAAAGGTCAAACCCAGAAGCTTGTCAAAACACGGGGCCTCACCCAGACGAGAGCCATCCATCACAATTGATGCCAGCTGGGGATCAGAGCGTTGATGATGTAAGGATAGGAGTTTGGTTTTAGATGCATTAAAGGTAACTAGCCACATCTTCCCCCACTGAACCACGCGCTCGAGATCAGAGGAGAGAGAATCCGAGAGAACTTCGTCATTTACAGCCTTTGATGTGTTGCCGTAGATGGTCGTGTCATCAGCATAGATGTCAACGAATGATTTAAGTATGTGTTTAGGGAGGTCATTGATGTAGATCAGGAAGAGAGTTGGGCCGAGGATTGACCCCTGAGGGATTCCAGCATTTATATTGCAGGCCTCCGATTTTTGTCCATCTACCACTACTCTTATGAGCCTATCGGAGAGAAATGATTTAATGATTGAGAAAACATTTCCAGTTATACCGTAGCTGGAAATCTTGTGAAGTAGACCCTTATGCCATACTTTGTCAAAGGCCTTTGATATGTCAAGAGCAATTGCCCTAGAAAAGAAGCCTTTGTCAAGAGATTCACTAATCCTGTGGGATATAACCGTCAGCACATCTGCGGTAGATCTTGCAGAGCGGAAACCATATTGTGTGTCACTAAGAAGGTTGTTTCTGCTGAGGTGGTTGACTATTTCTCTATTTAATATTGATTCCAGTAACTTACTCATAACACAGAGAAGACTTATTGGTCTGTATTGAGAGGGAGATGACTTATCACCTGAATTCTTAAATACAGGGCAAACTGATGAGGTCTTCCAGGGGGTCGGAAAGCACTTCTCCTTAAGGCAGCGCTTAAATAGTTTCGTAAGTATGGGAGCAAGTTCTGGTTGAAGCTTTTTTAACACTATAATTGGGATGCTATCAGGGCCAGTTGCTTTACTGGAATCTAGGTTTTTTATCAGCTTGGCGACCTCATGCACGGATATTTGTATATTACCTAGCTTGTTCTGTGTTATAGGAGGAAATATGGGGAGTTGATGGCCTTCGTCGCATAGGGTAGAATTAGCTGCAAAGTTCTTTGCAAATAGTTTGGCCTTGTCTGACGCTGACGAGATAACCTCTGGTCCATTGATAATAGTTGGGATAGAACGCACACTTCTGTTCAGGATCCTATCTGTTATTTGCCAAAACTGGTGGGAACCAAGCCGTTGATCAGCTACCTTGGATTTAACAGACTGGGCATATAGCTCTCTTGCATTTTTTATTACTCTTTTACAGTGGTTGCTGGCAGTCCTGAAAGCAGCTTTAGTCTCAGTGCATCTATTACGTTGGTAGTTATGGAAAAAGTGATTTCTGTGCGCGATAGCTTTGAAGTATTCTGTCGAATAATAAAAACTTTTTGTAAATTTCTACTTTACATCTCTGTTTCTTCTTATTAGTTATCGTAAGTTCTACTATCGTCAGTGAATGTAATGAGCTTTTTGATTTGGTCGGGATTAGGATATAAATAACAATATTTATGTTTGATTTGGGAATTTACTTTTTCCTTGGTTAGTAAATAACCCCTGAAAGCTTTTCCCCAGTGTTATATATATATATATATATATATATATATATATATATATATATATATATATATATATATATATACAGGAATTTACATTTATATCTGTAGTCGGTACCGACGGTTTCAAGCCCGGTAGTTGAGGACTGCTCTTAATGTCCGCATCAGGCTCTCTTCAGCCGACTCGACGGTTTCAAGCCCGGTAGTTGAGGACTGCTCTTAATGTCCGCCTCAGGCTCTCTTCAGCCGACTCTCATCTCAGAAACCGTCGAGTCGGCTGAAGAGAGCCTACCGGGCTTGAAACCGTCGGTACCGACTACAGATATAAATGTAAATTCCTGTATGGGATTTCTTTTTCTACAAAAAAGTACAAGTATATATATATATATATATATATATATATATATATATATATATATATATATATATATATATATATTACTAGCAAAAGTACGCGTCGTTGACTAGGTTCAAAAACAGCCTACAGAAAATGGACTCTGATTTATGAAAGTATGATAGGTTATAAAAAGGAAGGGTTGTAAATTTGGGTTGAATTTGGGGGTATCAAAACCAAAGCAAAAGTAATGTGATAAAAGTAAAATAAAATAGATAAACCCCATAATGTATTATAGCATACCTGTTCACGCTGAAACACTTATTACAATATTCTGTGGATCTATATTAAAAAACCTGGTTAAACTTTGTGACATATTTCCATTCTATGGAGGTCAGGTGGGAACGAACACCCCATAACTTTATTATACCATATTTCTTCAAACTGACATAATTATCAAAGTATACTTACGTAGATAGATATGAAAAGTCTTTATTAAAGTTTGTGCCTATTTCCATTCTATGGGGGTCAGGCGCGAACGCAAACCCCACAATTTTATTATATCATCCCTATTTAAGTTAAAACATACTTATCAAAGTATTCTTATGTACATCTATATCAAAAACACTTGTAAACATTTTTTTTTAATTTTTTAATTTTTTATTTCCATACTTTGTGAACCAGGCGCGAACGCAGACTCCACAATTTTAATGAACCACAGTTCTGCCAGATCAAACATACCGATTCCTGTGTCTCGATACATCTATCATTATATGTAATCAGTTTTTTAAAATAGTCAACAATATAGGAGCCTATTTGTGACCACACACACAAACACACATTCAGCTTTATATTATAGATATATATACATATATATAAATATATGTAATGTTATATATATATATAAAATGTTATATGTGTGTGTATGTGCGTGTGTAATGTTATATATATATATATGTTATATATATATATATATATATATGTTATATATACGTTATATATATAGTGGTATATATATAGTTTTATATATATATATATAATGTTATACAGTCCTGGTGAAAATCATAAGACCACTTAAGAAAGTAAGCGTTTACGCATATTATCGAATTTTTAATCAAACAAATGGTTGTAACCATTGCCAAAAGGGAAAATATGATGGGAAAAAATGAAATCTGCATCATTCGAAACCTTAACCCTGATCTAATAATTATTTTATATACTTATACTGGGACAATTATTATTTTTAGTCCCAACCAGAGTGCGGCTTTTGCCTTTTTTTCAGAGAGCTGGTTTAACCCCACATTAAAAACGACCTTGTGTCGCATTTTTCTTTTGTGGGAAAGCAAATAAATACTAATAGAAAAGAGTTTTTTTTAATATGAATATCAATACACACAAAAGACAAACGAATTTATAGGAGTATTGGTTATTATAGAGTCGTGATTTCAACAGTAAAAAGCAGTACGTAGGTGCCACCAGCTAGAACCGAAACCGAAACATTCAAATCTGGTGACGTTACCAATGTACCAACGTGACACGTATACATACCGATTAAAATTTAAAAATCAAAAATAAACGAAGATGAATGTAGAAAATGTTTAACGATTTTTTTAACTTTGACACATTTTCTACCTCGTATAACAATTTTAATCGGAGAAAGGCCTCTAAAAGAACGAGCCATAAAAAAAAAATCCAATCATTTGAGGCCCCTAGCATCACTCTGCGATTTTTGATTTTGTGAGAAATAGAGTTTGAAAATATGGTGACAGACAGACCGACAGGCAGGCAGACATCTAGTGTTTATGCATTAGATATATATACATATGTAAGTGCGTGCGTATGTGTGTATGTGTGTATATGCGTGTGCATTTGTGTCTAGTTAGTTTCTCTTATTGGTTTTATTGCAACTAGCGGTAGACAGTGGGGTATGTATAGTGTATAGTGTATTGTGAGTTATGTAAAAATTCAGTACGCTAAGTTAAGTCTAAATATTGTTTTATCATGAAGTAATAAAAAATAATAAACTTTTATTTTCTAGAAAGATTTATTGGTCCCATGACAAATTACGTTTATTTTAACGATTTTGAAGACTAGTAAATTCATCATAACTTTTATTTTACTGAACGAAAAGTGAATTTCTTTGTTCACAATATAGCTGAGAAGGTGGTCTATGAATTTCAATAATTGTTTGAAATTTGGTAAAAAATGAGTGAGCGGTGAAGCTTTAAAGCAGTTCTAAATGATTAAAACTGCGACTTAACTATATATTTAAACACTACCGTGTTTGAATGATAGAGAAACATTATTTTTGCACCAACCTAATAGCAAAAGATAAAGATTTTCACAGGTACATTCTATCTATACGAATAGAAAGGAAACATGGCGTTTATTGTGTGTTTACTTGTGATAATTAAGCAACCTGCAATTAAGGCTTCGCCTCATTAGATCACATTGATGCTGCAATTGACAAGTTACCTTTTTTCCTCATTCAAACGTAAATAATTACGTTTCTTTCTATAGATGTTTTATTTTGCTGTGAATCCTTCAAAGTTACGAGTTCTACGCAAAGTAAAATAATACACAACTCAGAAGTTACGTTAGCCAGTTTGCATCGTAATTTTCGCGCCAACAATACTTTTTTTTTGCAATGGCGTTGAATGCTTTTCTTAATATGCATACAGTATTAATGGGTTTTCTCGTTCATTCGAAGGAACTATGGATTCAGATACAGAACACATGAAATTCATTTGATTTAATTCATTTCCAGTTATAAAAATACTAGTAAGGGGCGCCCGGTGTGGCCCGGTCATAAAGAAAAGAAATTGTCACAGCGGGGCGGGGAAGCCGTTGTCACGTCGTTAAAAAAACACATTATGAGAGCGGGGCTGTGACAACAAGTACGGGTGTGTACGTGTGGCGTTGCCCGACGTCCCCAGGTCGTAAAGAAAAGAAATTGTGACAACGGGGGCGGGCGGTTTT